>NW_027137609.1:1084279-1312835 GCF_001692895.1 Cenococcum geophilum 1.58
AGCTTCGTGCAGAGCTTTCTAGCAGAGCTTTCTGGCAGAGCTTTCGGGCAGAGCCTTTGGTAGAGCTCTGTGTAGAGCTTATATAGAGCTCCGTGCAGAGCTTCGGTAGAGCTCTATGCGGAGTCTTAGCAGAGCTCCGTGCAGAGCTTTGAGGGAGCTTCGTAGGGAGCCTCTGGCAGCTTCGTGCAGAGCTTTCTAGCAGAGCTTTCTGGCAGAGCTTTCTGGCAGAGCCTTTGGTAGAGCTCCGTGTAGAGCCCATATAGAGCTCCATGTAGAGCCTATATAGAGCTTTGTGCAAAGCCCCGTGCAGAGCTCTAGTAAAGCTTTGGTAGCTAGGGAAATTAATTATGGAGCCTAGCTTTAAGCTAGAATTATTATAGATTAGTAGACTCTTAGTTAAATACGGCACGGGCTAAAACTGAGTCAGAGGCTCTACCAAAGGCTCTGCCAGAAAGCTCTGCNAGAAAGCTCTGCACGAAGCTCCNAGAGGCTCCCTACGAAGCTCCCTTAAAGCTCTGCACGGAGCTCTGCCAAGACTCCGCATAGAGCTCTACCGAAGCTCCGCATAGAGCTCTACCGAAGCTCCGCATAGAGCTCTACCGAAGCTCTGCATAGAGCTCTACCGAAGCTCTGCACGGAGCTCTACCAAAGGCTCTACTAGAGGCTCTGTACGAAACTCTGCCAGATGCTCTCTACGAAGCTCCCTCAAAGCTCTGCACGAAGCTCTGTACGGAGCTCTACCAAAGGCTCTGCGAAGCTTGGCACGAAGCTCTACCAAGACTCCGTACAGAGCTCTACCGAAGCTCTACACGGAGCTCTACCGAAGCTCTGCACGGAGCTCTACCGAAGCTCTGTACGGAGCTCTACCGAAGCTCTACACGGAGCTCTACCGAAGCTCTGCACGGAGCTCTACCGAAGCTCTACACGGAGCTCTACCAAAGGCTCTACCAGAAGCTCTGTACGAAGCTCTGCCAGATGCTCTCTACGAAGCTCCCTCAAAGCTCTGCATGAAGCTCTGCACCGGGCAGTCTCAGGGCAGGACCATCCCACAGAACCAGATTACTTAGCAATTAGTAAGCTCGCACGGACCACTATCGTCAGCGCGTAAACAACTTTTGAATAACAAAGCACTATCTACATGTGTAATACTCCAATATTCAACCATCTATTTCAATAGGGTCCTTTCCCTTTTTATCACTACGCGTGCGCTTAGCCTTAGGGGACCTAATAGTAAGTGCGCTAGCTTTATAAGCCTCATGCGCGTCTACAGAAGCCCCCTATTGCAGTCGCTTCAATTCCAATAGAATGCTAACCTCTTTTGGCTTAGGATCACTAGGACCCTTATTAGTATCACCTAAGATTAATATAAAATTACCACGAGCTAATTAAGTATAGGTCCTTTAAGCTCTAATACGCGCCGCTCTACCAGATTAATAGAGTAGGAGAGGTAGCGGCTCTTGATAATTGTTAGGTACCGAATGGGTTGCGATAGGCTCCTTCTCACTAATATTTTGGTAAGGATTGTCTAATATAGTACCTTAGAGTACTTCCGCATTATTAAGCTATAAGTTGTTATCCTCCCCTATTTCTAAAATGACTACCTCGTCCTCTAACCCCCCTAAAACTTCGTTATATAGCACTAACGGCTTGTTAAACAGTTGCTGCTTATCCTCCTTATCCTCCTTAATATCCTTATCTACTTCGTCAGCTGGTTCTTCGTTTTAGATCAGAAAGTAGCTAAGATCTATACTACCGCTCGGTTAAGTAGGTATATACTTCCGGGCCTCCTCCTGTCTTTCCTTTTGGAACTCTTATATAGCGATATTAGCAGCGCATTTAGCAATCTTAGCGCTTGTTTTGCCGCGCTGGTTGGCCTTGCTATGCTTTTTTTTAGGTAGTGGCTACTAGTAAGCCTTTGGAGGAACCTCAAATGGAGCGCCCTTGGGTAGTAATTGAAGCTCTGCCTATCTACTTAAAATAGCTATTTAAGCTACCTTAAAGTCTTTAAATTTATTAGCAAACTCGCCCATTTCTTTAGTAGGAAGGTCCTTAATAATATTAAGGAGGCGGAGAACTAATAGCCGGATCCTAGTAAGAGCTTCTAGGTGCTCTAATAGAGGGTTACCTTAGAACGCTATATCCTTAATATATCGCGGTTGCCAATCTAGAGCAGTAATTAGCTTTATCGCGATATACTAGTAAGGATAGATTAAAGCCGGCGATATAGGAAGCCTCTGTATTAAGCACTAAATAAGTATATAGCGGTAGGGGAGGCCATATCGGTAGGGGTCCTTATAGTTGTAGTCGCCCTAATTCCACTCCTAATTAGCCCACTCCTACTTTTCCTTATTTGTCGAAGCTTTTGCGCTACGCATAGAGTTAAAGATTCGCTTAAGCGCGTAGTATGTTACTATACCGTTAATCTGGGTAAAGTAGTGCTGAAAGAGATTTAGGGTAATAATTTGGGGAAGGGACGTTTCGGATATATATTCGGATTTAATTAATTCCTTATATAATATTGAAATCCACCTCTTTAGCTTAATTATAGTATCCTTAAGGCTTAATTAATAATTAGTAAAGTATTTTAATCCTCTATTAATACCCTCGCCTTATTAGCTTACTACTATACCTAAATTTAAAAGGTATCTGGTAAGGGAGTAAGCGGTTAAGGAAAAGTTAACGTTAAAATAAGGTTTTTAAGCTAGGAGTAGGATGCTTAAAGGCATCCTACTCCCTAGCTTAAAGTAAAACTTACCTAATATAGCAGGTAATTATCTAGCTCTCCTTTTTAACGTATATAGTCTAAAACTACACCTTATTGTATAGGTATAGCTTATCTAGGACTGCCTTTTAATTAGCTTTAAGCTCTACTACCGTTTTGGATTTTAGGTAGGGCTAAAATAGTTCCTTTACTACCTTCCTCTCTTCTACTAAGTAGCTATATAGCCTCTTAGCCTTTGTCTAAATCCCCTTATTAATCCGCTTCTTTATTACCTTCGCGGCGTGCCACTAGCAGTACTAGAGAATAACTATAATTAACTGCCTTACTAATAAGGCGGCTGCAAGGCCCTTACTAAAATTGGCAATAATAACTTTAGGTAGCCGTTTCTAAAGCTTCTACTAAGTAGACTCTAGTAAGAAGGTCTAATCTAGCTAAGACTCGCTCTTAATAAACAACTACATTACCGGAAAAGAGGACCCTATATTAGTAACGCTAGTAATAATAGCTAATAAGAGCTTAGATCGATTGGTATTAAATATAGCATCTATTTAGCAGCTAAAGTCGGTAATAAACCTTTATGCTAAATCTACCTAGATAGGAAGCTAGAATATAAGCTGCTAGAGACTTTAAGCAATTGGATAACCTAATTCTAGATCAATTATATAGGTATATTAAGACCGGTACTTAAATATATACTAGTAGAGAAGTAGCTTAAGCGCGCCGAGCGCTCGCGGCTAACCCTTAGCTCTACTAAGAAGGCCGCTTAACGATCGCGTTAAGGTATAGTATTTCTTCTTACTTATATATAGCTTCTGGGTAGAAAGCTAACGCTATATAGTAAGGTAGGTCTCTCGTATTGCCCTAAGAGCGTAGGCTTTTACGGCTACCTCTTTAGCCTCTAGTAGTTAATCCTAGTGGCCAATATAAGCAAGAGGATTAGCAATAAAGTCGTGTATAGGGGCCTCTGGATTGTCTAGATCGGCATACTTAGTGTAGGTAAGAGTCGCCACCCACCTATATACTAAGCCTATATGCTTAACGAGCTATTTCCAGGCCACCTAAATACTCCAGCCGTACCTTATCTGGTACACCTTAGTGGCCTCTCGCTAACGGTTACTGTTTTCACCGCAAAAGTTATTTAGTTTGCAGTAATTTCGGGTATACTCGCCATAGTGCTTATAGACGAAAATAGTGCGCGGCCGTAAAGTATCTAGGCCAGATACTAACAATTTAATAATAAAGAAACCTTTAGAGAATGCATAGTCCTAATATTAATTAAACGCGGCGTTAGGATCTTTAAAGATCTTACCATTATATAGCTCTAGAAGGTGGTGGGCGGGCATAGAGTTAACCACCTTTTTTACTATTGGAGCTAGGTCTGGGTATAAACGGTAGTTTAGCTGCCACTCTAGACGCTCAATTTTAACTTCTAGTAATGGCGATTAAAGCTATAGTAAAAGAGGACTCGTAGTATAGTGTTCTAAGGCAGCGGAAACAGCCCGACGTTTACGGTAGGTAGGGGGTAGTATTTTAGGTGGTAGTAGAGTAGAGAAAGGCTCCTCCGCAGAAGCCTATATATCTACTTAAGACGCTACTAGACGGTTCTATATTGTAAACTAGGGCCTACGGAGCTATAAAGGACCTTAAGTAACCTTATGCAAGGGAGTATGGACGGCTTAACAAGGTGGTGGTGTATTAAAGAGCTCAATTGGATTGCTCTATCGGTTGTTAAGTTTTTAAAAAAGGGCAGCAGAAGGAGCACCTAAGGGAGCGTCCGCAGTAGTAATAGCTGGGCGGGCCTACCTAGTCTATAGGAGCTTGTTAAGGTTAGGAAGGGACAAATTAATATTAAATAAAGAGCTGTTAGCCATATTATATAGTAGGAAGTCAATATAGGCTTAGAAGGGGTATATTTAGTGTATAATAATCCTTAGAAATTAACTATTCTATACTCCGACTTCGGCCTTTAATTTTTTACCCTATACTAAGATATTCTTTATAAGCTATTTAAGGGTTATTATAAGCATACTAGACTGTCGATCTATTACCTTAAATAAGCATATATACTCTATAGTTGGTGAAATATTAAGTTATTTAGATTATGGTAAACGCTAGCTTTTTTGAAGTTATTTATACGCTGGCGATAGTGGTCCGTGTAAGCTTACTAATTGCTAAGTAATCTAGTTCTATGGGATGGTCCTGCCCTAAGACTACCTGGCTCTGCACGGAGCTCTATTAAAGGCTCTGCTAGAAGCTTAGTATAAAGCTCTACTAAGACTCTATATAGAGCTCTACTAAAGCTCGGCATAAAGCTCTGCTAAAGGCTCTACTAGAAGCTCTGTAAAAGCTCTATATAAAGCTCTATATAGAGCTCTACTAAAGGCTCTGCTAAAAGCTTGGCACGAAGCTTTACTAAAACTCCGTAAAGAGCTCTACTAAAGGCTCTACTAGAAGCTCCGCTAGATACTCTCTATAAAGCTCCCTTAAAGCTTTAAACGAAGCTCTGTATAGAGCTCTACTAAAGGCTCTATTAGAAGCTCCGCTAGATGCTTTCTATAAAGCTCCCTTAAAGCTCTAAATAAAGCTCTGTATAGAGCTCTACTAAAGGCTCTACTAGAAGCTTGGTATGAAGCTTTACTAAGACTCTGTATAGAGCTTTACTAAAGTTCTATATAGAGCTTTACTAAAGCTCTACGCGGAGCTCTACTAAAGGCTCTACTAAAAGCCCTGCTAAATACTCTCTATAAAGCTCCCTTAAAGCTCTATATAAAGCTCTATATCTACTATAATATCTACTAAAATACCTTCCCCCCCTCTATTTTTATTTTTATATAACTAAGTCTTTAAGTATTACCTAGTAGGGGTTAATTCTTTTTNGATAATTCTCTTNAGATATTTAAATATTTATAGGTATATACACTTTTATATACCTACTTAATAATTAGATAAAAAGTAAAGTAGTATTACTTATATCTACCTAATCTATTATAGGCTCTAGGGGTAGTAGTAGTTAGCCCTATATAAAAAACTAAAAAGTATTTTATTATCTAAGATTATAATCTAAAACCTATAATAAGTAATAGCGGTTAAATTAAAAAATATAAAATAATTATTAAAGTATATAAAAAAGTTAAAAGTAAAGTTATAAAAAGCTATATATAATATTATAAAAGCTATTTTAGGTAAAATAAGTACTTAATATATATTCTTTAATAGATATAAAATAGCCCTATTAAGAGACTATCTATTTATGGAGAATAGGTGGATAATAATTTATAAAAGATTAGTTAAACTAATAATATTAGATTTATTTATTTATTAAAAAAGAAATCTACTTAAATACTCTTTTTTTACTTTTTTTATAAGAGTTTATTTTAAGGTTTAATAAGCCTATAGTTTACTTAGTTTATCTATATTTATATATAATCTATATAAGAATTAAATAGAAGCTCTCTTTCCTATATAGTTAATTTAAGTAAAAGTTATTAACCTATATTATTAATTTAAGTAGGAGTATTAAAAGTTAATCTTTTAATAGTATATAAAAAGGCTAGTAACTTACCTCATTATATTTATTTAATATATATATGAATACTAACTCTATAGATAGATAAATTAATAATTATAAGCCTTATCTATAAATTATACTATTTTAATATATTAGAAGATTACTTAAAAAGTATAGAGCTTATATTTATAAGTATCTAATGCATATTAGGTTATTTATATAGGCTCTCTAATTATTATAATATAGCTTAAACGCTAAGTATATAGTAGCGATTTATATAGTTTAATTAGGTTATAAATATAGGTACTATTAGGTATTATAGTATAAGTATTTTAAAATAGAATACTAGGGGCTTTTTTATGTATAAATATAAAATTTCTTTATAATAATACGCGAGTAGTCCTATATACATAGCCTATAATAAGGATGCTATATATTTAGATATTAATTAAAGAATATAATATATATTTTAAAATAGAGGTAGGTTTCTAATATTTTAATTTTAGAACTAGTAATATACTTAATTAGGTAGATAGGAAGTCTATTTAAAAAGGTAGTAAGGTTTTACTATTATAGCTATACTATCTATTATAACCCTATTACTTACGTTAAATATATATATAAAGCTATATTAAATAAAGATATTCTAATAAAACTATATATTAAGCATAATTACAAGATCTTCCATAATAAGGATATAAGGTACCTTTTTAAGCCTTCGGATTTATATAATCCTTGCGAGATTTAACTAGATTATTGTTTCTACCAAGAAGATACCGTATAATTATTAAAGAATTAAACTCCAAGCTTTAGCCTCCCTAACTATATAATTTCCGAATTTCCCAGCGTTTTTTACTAGAAAAATACTAAACGCCACCCCTTTAAAAGGAGTGGCCCCCATAAACAAGCGGATTTTCCCTAATATTAATAAGATTTTATTAAAAATTCTAAAGAAAAACTCTAAAGGCTTAGATAAAATATTAAAATAATAAACTCTCTATAAAATAATAAAAAACCTATTAATTTAACATTTTTACTAACTATTGGCTGGTTAAATGCATTAAATAGTCTAAATAAGTAACTTAACGTAACTTTTGAGATATCTAGCCATTTGAGTAGAAGAGTAGATACATTAAGCTAGGGCTCTTCTTAGTTAAAGTAAAGAAAAAAGGGTTAGATTTCTATAGAGCCGTTAAAATTAGGTATACTTTTAAAATTTTAAAATCTTACCTCCTATTTAATATATTTTCCGAAAATTAAGCGTAAGTTTAACCTTTTTAGTGGTAAGGTCATTGTTGGTCACATAGGGTGACTCACTAATAACGACTACTCGAGTAGGGTTATAGTGATATTGGTTAATAAAGCTTATTTATTAAAATAAGGAAGGGCAAGGAGTCTAAGACTCCTCGCTACGCTAGTGCCGCGGCGTCACGTGATAACCGCTTGCCTCATTCCCAACACTGGCAACTCTTCTTTTATAGTTGCTATCTATATATAAATACTGCTTAACTAGCGTAATAAATATCAATCCTCCTTATTTACTATTGCCATTATAATATAAGTCTTACTATTTTAAAATTTGCCTCTTAGCACGTAGTGCTTTCTTGCTTAAAGTTATAGGTAAATATTATGTTAGGGCCGCTAAGGCGCTAGTTATAAGTAAGCTAATAGCGATTTTCTATCCCGGAGATAGAAAATCCTAATTAGCTAGGTTAAGTCAGGCTCTATAAAATGTTATACTTCCCCCTCTAAAAAAGTCTTAGTAAGAGAATTTAACTAATTAGATAACTTTAACCGCTGGTTAAAGTTCCTAAATATCTTAAGACCTTATATAACTAAGAAGTTTCTAGGGACTCCCTTTTAACCTAACCTTTAACTTATATACGTAAAGTATTTATATTAACAAACGTCTCTAATGCCTTATTTAGGTTTACCTTTATTATTATATCTACTAAATTATCTTAGCTATTAATCTATTAAATTTTAAAGAGTTCTTAACGCTTATAGGATTGCTAAAGTGCTATAATATTAATTATAAGGCGCTTTTTCTTTATAGTACTAAGCTTAACTAAATACTCGCAGAGAGAATATAAGTTGGTGTATATAATTATAGGAATAACGGGAAGTTTGAGTTAATCTATAATTATCTTTAGGGTAGTTTTAATTGTAATTACTATATTAACTCCGCTAACTATTCTATATATCTCTAACGCTAGAACGCTTTAAGTAATGCGCTTACTCTTAGTTAAGCTCTAATAGATAAGATTGCCGTAGATTATAAAGTTATTCTCTCTAGTAGATTTGTTTATAATAATAATCTTATATCCTAGCTAGGAGCTAAAATCTTTATTATTTATAAACAATCTATTAACAAATATAAAGAGCTTAGCGGTGGGAAGATTAATAGGTATATAAAGTAGTCCCCAATTAAGATAGTTTATTTACTAAAAAAGACGCTTATTTAGGATAAGAACGTTATCCTTAGTTAGTTCCTAGTATTAGGCGGCAATAAAGAGATTAAATAAAGCCTTAGGTTAATAGATAGAAGTAATATAAGCTCTATAAGCGTATTACTCTATATATTCTTATTTTAGAGAGTTAACGTTAATAATATTAATCTTCTTACCTTAACCCTTCTAGCGTAAAGCAATAGAATCCTTGTTTAGGGAGAGAGTATATCTATTAAAAAGTAATAGTGTTATTAAATTAAGCTTTTCCTTTAGCTTTACTATAAGATTTGCCTTTACTAGCTTATCTTCTTTAAGAGCTAAGAATTGGTCGTCTCCTAAGATAATTATATTATTAGTTTATATGCTAATAATTCTAAATAAGGTTCCCGTGGTTATAATAAGAAAGCATAAATTAAATATAAAAGTAGTTATTAAAAGTTTCTCTTTATAGTGCTTGCTATAGGTAGCCCACTAATAAGTTTCTGCCTTTATAATTTTATATAATAGCTTAAGTATAACCATAATTATATCTTTGGGATATTAGTGGCGAATTTACTCTAAAAGGTATACTAGTATTAAGCGCTAAAGGGGCGTCTCTAATTAAGTGTAGGCTTAAGTAATATCTTATAAATAAACCACTATTTTATTCTTTATTAAGGAGGGAGCTAGTATAATAATAACTTACTAACTAGCTCGTTAAATTATAGGAGATTATATAAGAATTACCTCCTTACTATTATTATTATAACCTTAGATAATAAGCCTTAATTTCTTAAATAGGGTATTAGTCGCTTTGCCCTTAATCTTATTAACCATTCTTAACTTAAAGATATAAACTCTATTAAACTTAGTAGGGTTATACTTCTTAAATTTAAAGACTTCTCTTATAATAAGATTGTCGATCTCCTATTTATTAGATGCTTAGAAAGGAGCTCTTAGAGTTATAATATAACCTTCTTTTTAAAGCTATTTTATAAGTTTAAAGTTAGCCTTCTCCTTAGCTGTTATAAAGGCCATTAATAGCTTAACTCTATTCTTAATAGCGGCAATAAATTACTCTTCGAAATTAATAAGATATTAGTAATTTTATAATCCCTTTAGGCGACCTTTACCGCGTCGTAGTTGCGGCGTATCTACTATAATTATATTAGGATTATAGTCGCCTTTTAGAGCACGTTAATCGTAGTTCTCCTTTAAAGTATTTTCTATAGCATCCTATAAAGGCTCGGAACTATTATCTTTATAATAAGGCTTAATAATAGTTAAATAAAATTAAGTAGGTCTATAAGGCATCTAAATAGTATAAGTTTAACTATTAATTATAATAAGTTAATATAGGCCTAACTATCCTCCTTTTTTATGCTATACGCGTACCTTAAACTAGAGTGGCAGATTAAGCGTAGTTAAGGTATTTAGGCCATTTTTTATTCCTAGTATATTGTTAACCTAACGTATAGCGTAAAGACGTCGTACCTTATTTATTGCCTTATAAATAGCCTTAGCTTATTATATAATAAAGGGGGATAGTAAAGAATTATTAGTTATTTAAGGGTAGGCGTTAAAGACTAGTAATATAGGTATAAGTTTATCTAGGCTAGCGGAATTATTAACGGCTTTAATAGCTATTTATAAGGTAAGTTTTTTACTAGCGTCCTCTAGTTTTAAAGAGATAATTTTATATATATAGCGTAATAGCGCGTAATATCATTTTACTTTTTTAATACTATTATATACCTTAATAGGGACTTTCTTAACCTCAATTACTATTACTTTTATTTATTATTAAAACTCTATAGATAAGAAGTTCTTTTTTATATTATAGATAATTTAGTTAAGGGGTCCTAAGTAGATATTAATCTAATATAATTAAAGGGTATCCTATACATTTCTAGCTAATATATCCTTTAAGAAACGTGCAGCTTAGAAGGAGGTTAAGAAGTTAATAACTTAGAGTACTAGCTTACCGCTAAGATATATAATGTTAATAATAATATAAAAGTTAAAGTTATAGTTATTTTTAAGGCTAAACTTAAATCGGCCAAGGGACTTTTAGTTTATTTAGTAGTAATAATAGTACTTTATAAGATGCTTAATCGCCTTAACCTTAACTTTATAACCTACTTACTAAAGAACCCTAAGTAGTTAGTAAATAGATAGGTGGCTAAAGTAACGGTATAGTTAATATAACTCTAACTTAGTTAAGTAGCTCTAAGCAACACTCTTTTTTAGTTAATAAAGGAGTAACTAGGGGTAACCCTACTTATATATAACGGGTACCTAATTATCTCCCTAAATAAGTATATTCTTAAGGTTATTAAACTTAATGCCTAATTTATTTATATCTCTAATATAAAATAGAAATAGGGTATTTATAGGAATAATGTAGAAAGTAATATACCCTAAGGGGGTTTAGACCCTAATTATGCTAAAAGAGATTACAGTACCCTTACTAAAATGAATTATATATTAGCCTACCGTTAAATAGTTAATCTAAATAGAGCTATTAAGCTACTAAAGGGCTTAAACTTAAGGTTCTCCTACTATAAATACTTCTGCGGCTTTAGTGTCTAGTATAATACTATAAAAGACGTTCGCTAAGTATCTATTATTAAAGGAAAACGTAGAACTCTCCTATAGCTTATTAAAGATATCTAACTTCGTAATAAAATAGAGCGTAAATTAGTTATTAAGAATAGTAACGGTTTATATACTATCTACCTTACTATACTTAGTAAAGTATTAGTTGGGTAAGTAGTTCTTAATTTCTATATCTATAAGGAGCTATTTGGCCTTATTAACCTTACCCTTAAAATCTTTTACGCCTTTATATTAAACTAGAAAGCTTTAAAAGTAAGCTATAATAACCTTATAATTTTTAACATTTTTTATACTTTAGCGAAACTTATTATATACCTCCTTTCGTTTATTAAAAGAATACCTAGTTAATTAGTAATTTAGTTTCTTATAAACGTAGCACTTTTTTTAGTAATTACTTTAAAATAAACCTCTATAAGGGCCTCCACCTTTACCTTATAGTTATTAATTATACCCTCTACTATATTATCTACCCCAGCCACCATATATTTAATTAGTCTAGTTATAATTATATTAGTCAGGCGGGTTATCTAGGTTAATTAAAGTAGATTAAAGTTAGGTATTAAATTACTATACTTCTTAAGAGTATAGAGCGGTGCTAATAGAAGATCTTAATTAAGTATATACTCCTTTGTAAGTATTTATAGGATTAAAGAGAGTAAAATTGCATTCTTTAACACCTTAGCATACGCTAATAACTTAATCGCGTAGGCTAAAATCCTCTTAATATAATTTGGATAAACTACGCTAAATTATTTAAAGTTAATTAAAGAGCTTTTAAAGGTAATTAAGCTAAGAAATACCTAAGTTTATAGTAATAATTCTTAGGAAGGTAGTCT
The DNA here is from genome assembly GCF_001692895.1 of Cenococcum geophilum 1.58. NCBI lineage: Eukaryota > Fungi > Ascomycota > Dothideomycetes > Gloniales > Gloniaceae > Cenococcum > Cenococcum geophilum. Next base: position 1,096,394 of record NW_027137609.1, read on the forward strand.
CTCTCTATTCTAATATATACTACTACTTATTCTCTTCTATTTTAAAGTAGCATCTTAACTTATATATTATGCAGTTAAAATTATATCCTTTTCCTACTAAATAATTATAATAGAATATACTAGCTTAGCCCTTAAGTATAATAGAATAGGCGTTATAGTATTAATTAAACTTTATTCCTACTTTTTAGTAACAGTTATAGAAGATACGTAGTTTTAAATTAAGAATATTATATAATTCCCCGCTAAACTTCTTCTCTTAATCTAAATAGAGCTTTATAAGCTCTATAAGCAATTTTAAACTACCTCTAATTTAAGATTAAGATAGAGAAGATAGGAGTTGCATTATAGGCTATAGTAAGAATATAGGTCTAATTAGTAGAGTTTAAAGGTTATTAAGTTGTAAAGCAATAGGATCCTATACCTACTCTTATTAGGGTATAGTATTTAATATTAAGGTTATAGGTTAAATTAAATATAGAGGAGTTAAAGGCGGAGGTAGGTTCGTCTCTAAAGGTATATTACTTAGATTCTATTATAAGTTAAGCTTCCTTATAGTACGTAGTTAGTGCTTAATCTCTTATAGAGTCTATTTATACTCTTCTTTTACGTTAATAATATGCTCCTAAATATTATCTCTAATAACTCCCCTATCTATAGGGATAAATACTTTATACTCCTAAAGGAAGTTATAAAAGTCCTATATAATATCCTTATTTATAAAAACCTATATTTCCTTTATCTATTTAATAAAGTCCTCCTTTATATAGTACTATAGCATAGTATTATTATATTCGCTGTCTTTATAGTATACTATACGGTATAATAGGAATCCGTTTAGGTCCTATTACTTAGCGGTTATAGGGTTAATATCTCTATTTTATATCTCTAGGTTAATATTATCCTCGTACTTCTTTAGATAGGTTAACGCTATAGCAGGTATAAAATTGACGGGGTGTCGTATATTAAAGGTAAGTAGGATTTTCGGTTTTATAGGATCTCGTAGGTTTACTATCAAGAGGTAGGCAATTTGAGATGTTATTTAACGCGTTTTAGACGTCGTTTAACGCGTTTCGGACGTTAACTTAGGACCCTAGGTTTAGTAACACTTCTAACCTAAAGTATAACCAAATCTTCATAAACGCAATTATTCTACGTAATAGACGCAACTTGGTATCTCCTAGTACTTAGTAACACTTTTATTACTAGTTTTCCGTAAGTTTAAAGTAGCACAGTATTGCTAGGATCTATTCTATATAAGCGTATATAGCACCCCTATATAAGACTATCTCTTCTATTTAAAAACCTAGCTACTCTATAGTTAACTGTGTATTTAACCACTAATTAGTATTGGTTATATAGGGTAACTTACTAATAACGACTACTTGAGTAGGGTTATAGTGATATTAGTTAATAAAGCTTATTCATTAGAATGAGGAAGGGCGAGGAGTTTAAGACTCCTCGCCACGCTAGTGCTGTGGCGTCACGTGACGACCGCTTGCCTCATTCCTAACAGTTATGGATTTAAATATGCTAAACTTTAATACGCAGAACCTTATTAAATCTAAGAAAATAGGTAAAAGCTATTATATATATAAGGCTTATTATAATACGCTAATAAACACCTCCCTAAATCTATTCTCCTTAATTTATAGGAAGACGGAATAACTAAGAAGTATATTTAAGATTTGCGTTATATTCGTAAAGCTCTCAAAGCTTTAACGCAGTAATTGCTCTTACGCTTTCTTGCGTTTCTCCTATACAAGTTTATAAAATAGCGTTAGTTATAGTAAATAGTAAATAATTATTGGTATTACCGAGAAAGAAAATATACCTTTTGTCTATATAGACTTCTTATATATCTTGCCACAATATCTAAAAGTGTTAAGTTTCCTATCTATTCTCTATTACTTTTTTCGGAAAATCGATTACTTCTAAGACGAACCTCATGAGCGTAGAAATAGGAGACTACTGTACGTATTTTTTATGTATATGACCAGGTTCTATTCTTACTTTCTTATAGTAACTAAGAAGATAAACTAGGTTCGGCCTTTTTATAGACAGATTAAATCTATAGGTATATTAATGGTGGAATATCTTTATTTGGCTTTTTAACAAACTTTTTAAGCTCTAGGGCTTCCTTTTTTATAAATTTAATATATTTTTTAATTTACCTAGAATAATCTTATTAGATATAAATATTTTTTAACTAAATTCTTAAAATATATAGGAAATATACCCTATATAACCTAATAAAGTTATAGGTGCTAATGCACCCTCTATAGCCTTATATACAGTTTTAAACAACTTATTAATTCTAACGGAATTATTAAATTCTACTACTAAAATCTCTTATTACTTATTAAGTTCCTTGTTAATTTCGGTATCTTCTATAGCTTTTTATATAGGATTTAAGGGAGTTTTAGTATCTAATAATAAAAGAAAAGAGTTAATTTGAGAGAGATAAGACATTTTCTAAGAAGAGAGAAAGTAATTCTTAATTTTTCTAAGGCTTATATGTATGGAAAATAATTAGAAGGTTTTTAGTAAAAATAAGGTGTAGGGTAAGTCCTTTATTGAAGAAATCTAAAAAATAATTAGCGTTTATAGAAAAAACCGCTAATACAGCCATTTTCGCTATATAAATCTAAAATTAAATATCTAAAATTTTAAGATATTTTTAATGAAATCTCTAAAAGTTCTATTATTATAATTATTTTTCTTAATATAGCTCCATTAAAAAGAAAAAAGTAGCAGCTTAATTAGGGTATAGGAGGAATTTTGGGTTTAATAAGAAATAAAGCTTAAGATACTGTAGTTGCCGTTTAAAATAAATAGCTTCTTGGGTTTGCTAAGGAATTTATTTAATCTAGAAGAAGAATATATAAAGAGATTGCAATTTATAAGGAAATATTAGTATAACTATAATAAGAGTATATCCTTAATAGAAAAATATAATTAATTTCTTTAGGTAAGATAAAGGAGAAACGGTGCAGTTTCTTAAAGAATCCGATATAAAGGATATTAATTCTCTAAGAATTTACCTATACCGTACAAATAATCTTTAAAAATACTAAAAAATGCCTTTACTTTTTGGTCCCTCTAAGACCTACTTTTATACTCTCTTAGTCTTTAAGAATTTCTCTAATATATCTTAGCTGCATTAAAAAAGAAATCGCGCTTTACTTCTCTAAGTAGAGGTTACTATTTAAAGGTAGAATTTATTTAATTTTAACTTAAATATTGAAACTACTGGAGATTTTACTTTAGTGCAGCGAGGTCTTTAGGAGACTTTCTTAGAACTTACGCGAAATCTATCTTAGTCTAATACTATTTAGCACCTTAACCAACCTTAAGTATTAACCTCGATTTTCTAGTTAAATACCCTTAAATCTTCTCTGTTACTTTAAGAAAACTATTCCCTATTTTGGGAAATTACTATAAACGGAATACTACTAAAGTTCTTAAATAAGGATATTATATAGCCGTACGGAATTATTAGTTATACTAATAATATTTCTTAATTATTTTATAATTGGCACCACTTTTTACTTATAAAAGTAAAAGGTATTCCAATTCTATTAAAATATTGGGCTTAATTATACCGTGGCGTAGCAAAAGAGTCTTAGAAACCCTTAAAAAAGGGCTATTTAGAGTAAAAGGTATTAATATATCTAATTTATATTAAAAGCCCTACCTATATTTACTAATTATACTTTATTTTATAGACTATTATATTAATATATAGTATGTATTCTAGTAAAACTGCTTTTTAGGAGGACTTTTTTACGGTTAATAAGAGCTCTAAGTAGAGTAGGCGTATAAAATGGATGGAAATAGTATTAAAAGCTCGGTTAAAATATTAAATAATTAATACCGAGGATATTATAAGGGCAAGAGCTAAATATTAAGGAAAATTACTAGGTTTTAACGAAGTTTTTATATATTAAAAAGGTTTAAAGGTGGAGGTATATAAGAGTAATTACTAAATTGCTTAGAAATACCGAGAACTTAAAGGGGAATCTCGGCCTTAGGATAATAATAATCTTAATTAGCGCAATAAAACGATAAAACTTTTTTACGGTTTTTTCTCTTGTTTTTTCCGATAAATTATAAGTGCGCATTTAGAATTTATAATAAGATTTAGTATCTACTATATTAAAAAATTCGTGCTTACGGCATATGCCCGCTTTTAAGATTTTCTTAAAAATTTTAGTAGATAAGGCCAAATTTCTAGTAGTACCCCTTAAGAATAGTTACCTTTACTATATTTAGACCTTTACTAGACTATTACTAGATAGTTACTAAACGGTTACTTTTCGGTTTTAAAGAAGCTTTAAGCTAATTTTACTAGTAATTATATGCCTTTGGAAACCTAGTGTCGGGAATAAGGCAAGCAGTTGTTACGTAACGCTGCGGCACTAGTGTAGCGTAGAGTCTTAAGCTCCTTGCCCTCCCTTATTCTAATAAAAAAGCTTATTAACTAACATCACTATAACCCTACTCGAGTAGTCGTTATTAGTAAGTCACCCTATATAACTAATACTAATTAGTGGTTAAATATATAGTTAACTATAGAGCAGCTAGGTTTTTAAATAGAAGAGACAGTCTTATATAGAGGTGCTATATACGCTTATATGGAATGGATCCCGGTAACACTATACTACCTTAAACTTACGAAAAACTAGTAATAGAAGTGTTATTAAGTACTAGGAGATACTAAGTTGCGTCTATTATATAGAACAACCGCGTTTATAAAGATTTAGTTAAGTACTTTAGGTCAGAAGTGTCACTAAACCTAAGGTCCTAAGTTAACGTCTAAAACGCGTTAAATGACGTCCAAAACGCGTTAAACAACATCTTAAATTGCCTACTTCTTAACAGCAAACCTATGAGATCCTATAAAACCGAAAATCCTACCTACCTTTAACGTACGACACCCCGTTAATTTTATACCTACTATAGCATTAACCTACCTAAAGAAGTATAAGGAAGATATTAACCCAAAGATATAGAATAAAGCTATAATTAACCTTATAAACGCTAATAAACAAGACTTAAATGGATTTTTATTATACCGTATAGCGTATTATAAGGATAGTAAATATAATAATACCGCGCTATAGGAATGTATAAAGGAGGACTTTATTAGATAGATAAAGGAAATATAGGCCCCTATAAATAAGGATATTATATAGGACTTTCGTAACTTCCTTTAGGAGAATAAAGTATTTATCCCTAAGGATGGGGGTACTATTAGAGACAATATTTAGGAGTAGGTTATTAATATAAAAGAAGAACATAAATAGACTCGATAAGAAATTAAGCACTAACTACGCACTATAAGGAAGTTTAACTTATAATAGAACCCAAGTAATATACCTCTAAAGACGAACCTACCTCTACCTTTAACTTCTCTATATTTAATTTAACCTATAACCTTAACGTTAAATACTATACCCTAATAAGAGCAGGCATAGGATCCTATTACTTCGCGATTTAATAACCTTTAGACTCCACCGACTAAACCTACGTCCCTACTATAGCCTATAATATAACCCCTACCTCCTTTATCTTAATCTTAAATTAGAGGTAGTTTAAAATTACTTATAGAGCTTATAAAGCTCTATTTAGATTAAGAGAAGAAGTTTAGTAGGAAATTATATAATATTTTTAATTTAAAACTACGTATCTTCTATAATTATTACTAAAAGATAGGAATAGAGTCTAATTAATACTATAATGCCTATTCCGTTATGCTTAAGGGCTAAGCTAGTACCTTCTATTATAATTATTTAGCAGGAAAAGGATATAATTTTAACCGCATAATATATAAGTTAAGATACTACTTTAAAATAGAAGAGAATAAGTAGCAGTATATATTAGAATAGAGAGAGATTACTTTTTTAAGGATTATTGCTATAAACCTAGGTATCCCTTAACTTAATTATCTTTAAAAGCTCTTTAATTAACTTTAGATGATTTAGCGTGGTTTATCCAAATTATATTAAGAGGACTTTAGCTTACGTAATTAAGTTATTAGCGTATGCTAAGGTGTTAAAGAATATAACCTTACTCTCTTTAATCCTATAAATACTTATAAAGGAGTATATACTTAATTAAGATCTTCTATTAACACCGCTTTACGCTCTTAAAAAGTATAGTAATTTAATACCTAACTTTAACCTACTTTAATTAACCCGCCTAACTAATATAATTATAACTAGACTAATCGAATATATAGTAGCTAGGGTAGGTAATACGGTAGAGGGTATAATTAATAACTATAAGGTAAAGGTGGAGGTCCTTATAGAGGTTTATTTTAAAGTAATTGCTAAAAGAAGTGCTATATTTATAAGAAACTAAATTACTAGTTAACTAGGCATTCTCTTAATAAGTAAAAGGAGGCATATAATAAGTTTTATTAAAGTATAAGAAATATTAGAAATTATAAGGTTATTATAGCCTACTTCTAAAGCTTCCTAGTTTAATATAAAGGCGTAGAAGATCTTAAGGGTAAGGTTAATAAGGCCGAATAGCTCCTTATAGATATAGAAATTAAGAAGTACTTATTTAACCAATACTTTACTAAGTATAGTGAGGTAAATAGTATATAAATTGTTACTATTCTTAATAACTAATCTACGCTCTATTTTACTATAAAGTTAGATATCTTTAATAAGCTAAGGAAGAGTTCTATGTTCTTCTTTAATAATAAATACTTAGCGAATATCTTTTATAGTATTATGTTAGATACTAGAGCTACAGAAGTATCTATAGTAGGAGAACCTTAAGTTTAAGCCCTTTAGCAGCTTAATAGCTCTATTTAGATTAACTATTTAACGGTAGGCTAATATATAATTTATTTTGGTAAAGGTACTATAATCTTTTTTAGCATAATTAGGGTCCAAACCCCCTTAGGGTATATTACCTTTTACATCATTCCTATAAATACCCTATTTTTATTTTACATTAAAGATATAAATAAATTAGGCGTTAAACTTAATAACCTTAAGGATATACTTATTTAGGGAGATAATCGGGTGCCCATTATATGTAAGTAGGGTTACCTTTAATTACTCCTTTATTAACTAGAAAAGAGTATTACTTAGAGCTACTTAACTAAGTTAGAGTTACGCCAACTATACTATTATTTTAGCCACCTATCCGTTTATTAATTACTTAGGGTTCTTTAGCAAGTAGGCTATAAAGTTAAAGTTAAGGTAATTAAGTATCTTATAAAGTACTACTATTACTACTAAATAAACTAGAAGTCCCCTAGCCGATTTAAGTTTACCCTTAAAGATAACTACAACTTTAACTTTTATATTATTGTTAACGTTATATATCTTAGCGGCAAGCTAGTACTCTAAGTTATTAACTTCTTAACCTCCTTCTAAGCCGCACGATTCTTAAAGGATATATTAGCTAAGAATGCATAGGATACCCTTTAATTATACTAGATTAATATCTACCTAAAACCCCCTAATTAAATTATCTATAATATAGAAAAGAACTTCTTATTTATAGAGTTTTAATAATAGATAAAAGCAATAGCAATTAAGGTTAAGGAAGTCCCTATTAAGGCATATAATAGTATTAAAAAAGTAAAGCGATATTACGCACTATTATGCCGCGTATATAAGATTATCTCTTTAAAACTAGAGAACGCTAGTAAAAAACTTACCTTATAAATAGCTGTTAAAGCCATTAATAATTCCGCTAGCCCAGATGGACTTATACCTATATTACTAGTCTTTAGCACCTACCCTTAAATAACTAATAATTCTTTATTATCTTCCTCTATTATATAATAAGCTAAGGCTATTTATAAGGTAACAAAGGAGGTATAATATCTCTACGCTATATACTAGGTTAACGATGTATTAGAAATAAGAAATAGTCTAAACACCTTAACTACGCTTAATCTGCTACTCTAGTCTAAGGTACGCGTATAGCGTAAAAAGGGAGGATAGTTAGGCCCACATTAACTTATTATAATTAATAGTTAGACTTATACTATTTAGATACCTTATAGACCTACTTAATTCCGTTTAACTGTTATTAAGCCTTACTATAAAGATAATAGTTCTAAGCTTTTATAGGATGCTATAGAAGATGCCCTAAAAGAGAGCTACAATTAATGTGATTTAGAAGGCGACCACGATTCTAATATAATTATAGTAGATACGCCGTAACAATAACGCGGTAGAGGTCGCCCGAAAAAATTACAAAATCGCTAATACCTTATTAATTTTAAAGAGCAATTTATTACTACCATTAAGAATAGAGTTAAGTTATTAATGGCCTTTATAATAGCTAAGGAGAAGGCTAACTTTAAGCTTATAAAATAGCTTTAAAAGGAAGGTTGTATTATAACTCTAGGAGTTCCTTTCTAAGTATCCGATAAGTAGGAGATCGATAGTTTTATTATAAGAGGAGTCTTTAAATTTAAGAAGTATAACCCTACTAAATTTAGTAGAGTTTATATCTTTAAGTTAAGAATAGTTAATAAGATTAAGGGTAAAGCTATTAACGCCCTATTTAAGAAATTAAGGCTTATTATTTAAGGTTATAATAATAATAGTAAGGAGGTAATTCTTACGTAATCTTCTATAATTTAACGAGCTAGTTAGCGAGTTATTATTGCACTAGCTTCCTCCCTAATAAAGAATAGAATAGCGGTCTATTTGTAAAATATTACTTAGGCCTACACCTAATTAGAGATATACCTTTAGCGCTTAATATTAGCATACCTTCTAGAGTAAATTTGCTACTAATATCCCAAAGATATAATTATAGTTATACTTAAGCCATTATATAGAATTGCAGAGGTAGGAACTTACTAGTAGGCTACCTATAGTAAGCACTATAAAGAGAAGCTTTTAATAACTACTTCTATATTTAATCCCTACTTCCTTATTATAACTATAGGAACTCTATTTAGAATTATTAGTATATAAACTAATAATATAATTATCTTAGGAGATAACTAGTTTTTAGCTCTTAAAGAAGATAAGCTAGTAAAGGTAAATCTTATAATAAAGCTAAAGGAAAAGCTTAATTTAATAATACTATTACTTTTTAATAGATGTATCCTCTCCCTAAATAAGGATTCTATTACTTTACGCCAGAAGGGTTAAGGTAAGAAGATTAATATTATTAACATTAACTCTCTAAAATAAGGATATGTAGAGTAACGCGCTTATAGAGCTTATGTTACTTCTATCTGTTAACCTAAGGCTTTATTTAATTTCTCTATTACCGCCTAATACTAGGAATTAACTAAAAATAACGTTCTTGCCTTAAATAAATATCTTTTTTAGTAAATGAACTATCTTAATTAGGGACTACTTTATATGCTTATTAATCTTCCTACTACTAAGCTCTTTATATTTATTAATAAATTGTTTATAAATAATAAAGATTTTAGCTCCTAGTTAGGATATAAGATTATTATTATAAATAAATTTACTAGAGAGAATAACTTTATAATCTATAGTAATCTTATTTATTAGAGCTTAACTAAGAGTAAGCGCGTTACTTAAAGTATTTTAGCGTTAGAGATATATAGAATAGTTAGCGGAGTTAATATAGCAATTGTAATTAAAACTACCCTAAAGATAATTATAGATTAACTCGAACTTCCTATTATCCCTATAATTATATACACCGACTTATATTCCCTCTATAAGTATTTAGTTAAGCTTAGTACTATAAAGGAGAAGCGCCTTATAATTAATATTATGGCACTTTAGCAATCCTATAAGCGTTAAAAACTCTTTAAGATTTAATAAATTAATAGCTAAGATAACCTAGTAGATGTAATAATAAAGGCGAACCTAAATAAGGCACTAGAGACGTTTATTAATATAAATACTCTATATATACGAGTTGAAGGTTAGGTTAAAAGGGAGTCCTTAGAAATTTCTTAGTTATATAAGGTCTTAAGATATCTAGGAACTTTAACCGCCAGTTAAAGTTATCTAATTGGCCAGATTTTATAGACCCTAACTTAACCTAGCCAATTAGGATTTTCTATCCCTAGGATAGAAAATTGCTATTAGCTCGCTTATAACTAGCGCCTTGGCGGCCCTAATATAATATCCACCTACGACTTTAAGTAAGAAAGCACCACGTGCTTAAAGGCAAACTTTAGAACAGTGAGACTTATATTACAATAGCAATAGTAAGTAAGGAGGATTGATATTTATTACGCTAGTTAAGCAGTATTTATATATAGATGGTAACTATAAAAGAAGAGTTGCCAGTATCGGGAATAAGGTAAGCGGTTGTTACGTAACGCCGCGGCACTAGCGTGGCGTAGAGTCTTAAGCTCCTCGCCCTCCCTCATTCTAATGAAAAAGCTTATTAACTAACATCACTGTAACCCTACTCGAGTAGTCGTTATTAGTGAGTCACCCTATGTGACTAACACCTAGCGCTAGGTTCTATTATAACAGTTTATTAAGTACTAGAAAAAGGACTAAATATTTTTTTTTTCTTAGAAAATATATAAAATGCAATATATTATCTTATACTTTTAGAGTAAGTCTAACTCCGCGCCCTATCTTATATTAAGGCGTACTAGGTATTTCTAGGCATTAACTAAGCCATATATAGAATTTTGCTAACTTTTCTGAGAAAGGGGCTTATCTTTAGTGGCAACGTTAAGATTTGGCCTAAGCGCGCGTGGCCTGGGCGGTCTAAGCCTGCTTGGACGTCGGACTGTTACTTTTCCGATTTGAAGGTGCACTTCCTATTTACCTTTACCTTCCTTATAACTAGAGTACTATTCTTAATCTATGTCTTATTAGCGATCTTAATTTAAGCAGTATAGACTTAAAGATAGGTAAGGTTTACTAGATTAAAGGTACCCTTAAAAATATCTAGGTAATCCCTTTTTATAACGCTAAGAAGGCGGAATTTAAGCGACTTTATACTAGAAGGGAGAGGCTTACTAAGGATATTAGCTATAACGTGTTCCACCACTCCCCGGCAAACACCACTCCCTAGTAAACCCCACCAAAATTAAGACGCGTTTTTGCATAATTATTCCACCATAATAAAATAAATTTAATTAAAAATCTAGCCTATAGATTCTCTATTTACTAGTACATTAAAGCCTATTATAACCTTAGATGTAGCAATTTAAGTACGTTGGTGGTGCGCGCTGGCATACCTAAGTAGCCTCTCTCTAAACCTCCTCCTGCTTAGCACTTTCTAAGCTCTAAACTAGAAGCTAGCCCTGCTAAGCCTATAGAGCTCCTCCCTGTGCAATATACCTTCGGCGCTGCTATTACTTCTACTTTCTACATTAATTAGCTGCGTGGAGCTCTATATTCTCCTTTATAAGCATTACTGCTAAATATATAGCAAGCTGGCAGCCTTTAATAAGCTAGTTTATTGCCTAGCTAGTAGGGCTCTATAACTAGCGCTAAAGGAGGTTATATATAAGCCTTACCTGCTGCTCTAGTTAAGTAGTAGTATGTGGTGTTTCTAACATCTATTAAGGTACTAGGCCGTTAGCTATGCCTAGCGGAGAAGGTGTCTTTAGGACTAAAAGCGATAATAAAACGCGCTAAGGATTGTATGGTAATAGGCCTATAGCGAGAAATCCACTTCTAATATTCTGGCTTAAGAAGATAGGTAGCCGTATCTTTAAATATATTAATAGAAAGTCCTTTTTATTAATATAATAGATGCCTTAGCGGGCAAAGTCCTGCACTTCTTGTCCGTACGCGTGCTTAAGAGAAGAGTAGCAGCTTACGTTAAGTGGCTGAAGAAGGTATAAGGTATACGCAGGCATATAGAGCGTAATAATCTTATTCGCTATACAGAATTAATTAAATTTAGGTATTGTGTGGCTGCCGTAGCCATCTAGGATAAGTAGGCGATAGACTCCCTTTATATAAAACTGCGTACACCTATTAAAATGCTAAATCTATTTATATCCTAGCTTATCTATAGTTTAGCCGTTATCGCTTATAGCAAGTACCCAGTTAGTAGGTAGGCCTTAATACCAGCCTACCTAATAGAGCTTTCCTGATAGGATAATAAAGGGTAGAATTACCTACCTAGTTGCGTTAACTCCTTCAATTGCTATTACCCACTTATAATTACCTGGCTAAATAGTAACTGCCTAGCCTATTGTATCAGAGCTTATAATAACCTTTAAGGTTATAGCTATACCCATTATAAATCCAGTCTCGTTAAAGTTGTAGGTATCCTTATTAAGTATGCTATACGCCTAACGCGTCTCCTCTATAAGCTTAAACCATAGGCCTATTATCTTTGGATCCTTGCATTTCGCGCGCTATAAGTAGAATTTATAATTCCACTTTGTCTAAAGCTCTAGCTAAGTGTTAATAAATCGCGATACCTAGTTCTTACCAACTGGCTAAGGGGGAGGATTCTGGCCACGCGCGGCAAGTAATATGTCTGCCATTTATTGTACGTCAATAATCTAGGGGGGAAATCCGCGTTGGTTAAGCTCTAGGATCTACTGCACAAGTGCCTGCTCCTTAGATAGCTGTAGCTTTCGTTTTTTTAAGTTAAATTGCGCGATTGGTACTAAGCCCTTAACGTGACGCCAAAGGCTCGTTTCTGGGACGCTATACAACCTAGCTGCCCTATAAAAGCCTGAAATCTAATTATTTTAAATAGCTTGCTTTAAAAGAGCTAGTCTGCCTTCTTACTAAAGCTTCTAAACGTTGTGTTGTAATACCATAGTTAATTTGATTGAAGACGCGTCTTAATTTTAGTGGGGTTTATTAGGGAGTGGTGTTTGCCGGGGAGTGGTGGAACACGTTAGTAGCTGTTATAGTAGCCTATAAGGCCAAAGCGGCTAAGCCTAACTATAATTAAGCTATTTAAGCTAGGTAGTATTTATACTAGCGAGCCTCCTCTACTAGGTAGGCTTTACGCTCTTCCTTATACTTCTAAATCTCCCTTTTATCTTAGGCTTGTTCTCTTTACTCTTTAGTAATTTTGCGCTTTTCTACGGCAGTAGCGCGTATATTAGCCTCGGACGGCATTATATAACTAATAAAGGAGGGTGTAGTTAAGGTAGGTCGTCTAGGTGGGTTTGCTTATTAGGATTATATACGTATATAAATCTCCTAGTTAGTTATAAGCGGTAATAGCGTTATAAAATAATTCTTAAATAAATGGATAATGAATATATAATAAATATTAATGAGTTTAGCGATATTAAAAGCGAATTAGCCACGTAGTGACTGCGTTTAATATTCGCGAATATTATAGGAGGTCTTAGCATTGTGCGTTGCTAAAGTGGATGCTGCTAAGCAATATATAGACACTAGTATATTAACCTAACCTATAATCTAATTAATTTTTTAGATTATATTTCTATAACTAAGGTATATCTAATACTGCCTTATCTCGTCCTAATAATAGGATATTAAAAGATACCTTAACTAGTCTTCCTTTAATAGTTAGCTGAATTAGTCCTATTTTAAGGTTAATAATACCTCCTTTATAGGCTATTAGATTTCCTAAAATTATAACTAATAGATAAAGGTACTTCTTTTGTTTATATAATAGTCCTATTTTTTTAACTACTTCTAGTAAGATATAGTTCCTTATTGCTTTACTATCTATTAGTGCTTTAAACTGCTAATCTTGCTAATTAACTTATAGGTTTAGGTATTGTCCTTAAATTCCTTTAAGAGTCTAAGGCTCTACTATTAGCTCTCTCTAGTTCTATAAACCTCCTCTTTTCCTAACTATTAGTTACTAGATCCTATTTATACTTAGTTTACTTTTAGCTAATACTTAGTTTATTTTTTTTCCTTTTTATACTATTATCCGTCTAGGCATTTTTCTATTAAAAAAAATCTTCCTAATTAAAGTATTAAGTCCTCTAAACTTTATACTTTTACTAAATACTAGCCGTGTATATACTTAGCATTTTTATACTATTACTTATCTAGCGCCTAATATATCCTTACTAGATACTTCCAATTTTTCGCCTTTAGCGCTTAGTGTATACTATATTGGTTATCTATATATAACGGTGCTGGGGCACGCTACTTACTATATTTCGCGGACCCTGACTTTAGCTAGCCAATTAGGATTTTCTATCCCCGGGATGGAAAATCGCTATTGGCCCGCTCCCCGCTAGCGCCTTGGCGGCCCTCGCGATATATCTACCTCCCCCTCCGATATGTGATAGATATTTAGATTTGGAAGGCGGTAAACTAAAGCGGTCAATTTCTTGGCGGCAAAGACTTTTGAAACGCACCTCCGTAGATTTTGGTTACGGGGCAGGGGAAGCACGTGCAACGGCTCCCCCAAATATTCTGTGAAGCGTCTGAGAGCTTATAGGCGTCGTTTTGGTACAAACTAAATGTTTTGGAAATCGAATTTTACGAGCCATGTCCCAACTACGATAGTTATATTATATATATTTAATGTAATGGATTCTTTAGGCAATTATATCTTTATAAGTATATACTATAGCCCTATAATTAGAATACTAAGGGGCGAGATATATCGTTATAGAACGTAAGTTGGATTTTAAAACGCATCTTTATAGATTTTCTTGGTAGGGGGTAGGCATGCATCCACAGGAGCTTCCTGCGATCACGTGATATCTCGCTTGTATAGATATTCGTTCTTCGTGACGACTCCACCTTATGGAGTCTCCACACACACCATCATACACTTGCTTCCCCGTGTGACAGATTTAAAACTAAAACTGACCGACTGTTCATATCCAACTTCTCGGAGAATAGAGCTACGATATCGCTACAACGTAGAGGCGATAGAGAAGATAAGGAGCTTTCACCTTGTAGTAATTTAGAGATAATTAGACCTAGAGGAGTATATAAGGTATAGCAGTAAGGGAAGACTACATAGAATTTTGAAACTTTAAGCTACCACCAAAGCTAGGACCATAAACTCTCAGACCGTCAATGGAGAATTCGTTGGTGATAACGAGCAATATGCCGCACGTGCGCTATGCGCACGTACCAACGATCACCGGGGAGATAACGCTCAGCTGAGTCTCCTTACCCCTGACTTTCCACCCGACCTCTTTCCCACGCATGGAAGCGCGAAGCCAAATCAATGGCAGTGTCAAACGAGAATCTCTAAGAAACAATGGAGAACGAATCGTTGGCTGCGGTTGAAACATTGTTGAGACGCCCCTGTGGCACAACTAAGATGTAGGCAGAAGTTGACGCTGAGGCGCAGCACCGCAAACACCCGGCATTTAAGTACCTAGCCCTCTGCCGTTCTTACACCTCAACCAATCTACAACCACTCTAGAGAAGTTCTTGTTTCCTCCTATTTCTGAAGCCATGACATATCCTTGTACTATATGTACGAAATGTTTCCTCAGCTCCACTGCATTACAGCAACACATGAGGTCTCCTACCCACGTTCATTTATGCACTTATGATAACTGTGGACGATCGTTCATTAGCAAGCAAGCGCTCCAGCAACACATGCGTTCGACCAGCCACACTCCTCCTTTGCCCTGCAGGACATGTGCGAAAACCTTTGGGAGTCCAGAAGCTCTTGACCAACATCAAAATTCCACCGCTCATAATGGTCAATCTAAGCAGGTGGGATGTTCCATTTGTAAGAGATCATTTTGTGACCAAATTGCTTTACGGCAGCATCTGGCCGACGCTCCATTTCATGCAACGCACCATAAAAATCCCTTACTCAGAGAAGCCACCGTCTCGTCCCCAAATCTGGCACCCAGCGGTCCCGCTCGTCTTGGATACAATTGCTATCTCTGCGCCAAAACCTTCAAGAGCGACCAAGCCCTCCAGATGCACTTGTCGTCTGCGGCTCATGCACCCTCGAATATCAAGATAGAATTCAAGACGCCTCCTCTCAAGCAAGCGGTCCCATCTTATGTTGCGCCCGCCACTCATATCCCTTTACACTATTGTATTGGTTGCCGAAAACATTTCAAAAGTCCGGAAGCTCTCCAAGACCACTTACGATCACCCATCCATGTCATCCCCCAAACTTATCAAGTTCCCGGTCTATCATCTAATGTTTGGCAAGAATTTTGCCAAAGTATGGAAACAATTTTAGAGATGCGAAAGTTCAACATCAATGCCGAAAATCCAATCGCGGGAAATGCTACCCATTCATACACCTCAGTCGGCGTACAAGTCCAAGATAGAGAAAATGCGCTACCAGTCTCAAACCATTCCAAAATCCTTCAGCCCTTAGACCCGGTTGTCCGTAAAACTGTCGGTTCCAAGATAAATACAGGAACAACCACAGACGATGCACTGAAGGCAATTCTTCATGGGAAGAACCGATGGTCTATTATTCCCCTTCCTCAACAGCAGGGAATGCTGAATGCACTTGCAAAGAATTGCCACTCACTTGATGATCTTGCAAAACACGGCTATTTCCCTAGTGTGAGTAGACCTACATTTGGAGTGTTTTCTTCATCGCCTAGTAACGCCAGTGGAATTCCGAAGCGTGCTGCAGTTGCTTTGGATTGCGAAATGGTTGGCGTTAAGGGTGGCAGAAGCGAACTTGCGTTGCTTTCCGCGGTCGACTATATCACTGGCGAAGTTCTGATTAACACCCTCATATATCCCAAAGAGAAAGTTGTCGACTGGCGTACCCGCTTCAGTGGTATCACTTATTCGGCAATGATTCTTGCGAAGTCTCAAGGTCAAACATTGAACGGGTGGGAGGAGGCCCGCGCAGAGTTATGGAAACACATTGACACGAAAACCATCCTAGTTGGTCACGCTCTCCATCATGACTTAGATGTATTGAGGATTATCCACGCCCGTGTCGTAGACTCGGCGATCTTAGCAAAAAATGCTGTTGGTGCAGGCGTTACGCGTCAATGGGGACTCAAAACGCTGTGTAAAGAATTTTTGAGCACCCAGATCCAGGATCATGGGAAGAAAGGACACGACTGTCTAGAGGACACGTATGCTACTAGAGAGGTCGTACTATGGTGTACTAGCAATGAAGCCGAATTCAAGGCCTGGGGAATCGCAGCAAATGTCGAGGAGCGCAGGAAGCAAGAAGAACGGGAAGCCAAGAGGAAAGCAAAAGAAGCGAAAAAACAATCCCCCCAGAAGGATGCGGCAAAGCCGAGAGCTGCAGAAACGTTCAATACCTTTTATGACTATTATGATTCTGAGAATGAATATCTACAATGGGAGGATATTGCATCAGAATACGGTTATCCAGAGCATTATGATCCTTGGTCGGATTAGTTAAGACCAATCAAAGGCCAAAGAACAGTCCGGAGGATTCAATACAGAGATATTTGAGTAATTGTCTATCTTTATGTCTTTTCTTTTGTCTCGCTTTCCTGTCGTTGAAGTCCCTAGCTCATGCAATTCGCTATATTCAAAATTCGAGTTGTGAAAGCCTCATTTATGCCATATTTACCATAACACGAGCCCTATAGTGTCACGATTTTCTCGCCGATACAGTAAAATACTCCATGGGAGAAAGCTATTATTATTCATTTAGGCCATTAATCTTAATCCTTTTCAGCTGCTGCCCAGGACACAGGGTTTCTCCGGGTTGCCCACAATACGTCTCCGACTGAGGATAGGACGGCAGAGCCGGATGGCTATCTCCAGTCATGCACAACCAGCTGAGCGGCACCATATACGTAATGACAGTTGTCGCAGCCCCCCACCCACAAACGGCCAGAGTCGACAACAACTCCTTCGTAAATGTCCCAACTTCCAGATCATCCACCTTGCGGTCGATTGCGCAACGGTCGTTGGCGTCTCGAGTGTCACGCAACCACGTATATCCCCAGCAATACGTTCCGATCAAGAATGGCTCGTAAAGCAGCAGCTGGTAGGTCTCTCCATACCAAAGCGTGAGCCCGCGCGGCAGAGAGACATAAGTGTACACCCGAGTCCGGTTCCAGAAGGTCATGAGACTAAAGAAAGCGGCCATGTAGACAAGCTACGCGAATGAATACATAGCCATGGTACTCATGCGCGGGAACGTCTGCCTCAGCTTCTCAAGAATGCTACAGCCGGGAATCGCGGCACCGACCCCAAGCCAGATGTATGCCGGGAGACACCACAGCAAGCCCCACGGCACCTTGCTCGCGCCTAGGCCTGGAAAACCAGGGATGAAGTTAGCCCAGGATCCGAAGGCGTATCCGTACGCGTTCATAGCCCATGTAGGGTTGAAGGCGGCGGACATGATGTCCAGCGTTGATGCGAATGCGCCGCCGAGAAACATCTTGCCGTCGAGGCTCGGTACGCCATTTTGGAGCCATGGCTGAATAGGAGTGCGGTTACCCAGATATACGAATACTGCACAGCTAAGGAATTCCGTTCCTCGAAGGATGTAGAAGTAGGGATAGGGGTCTGGACCTGGATTCGAGCGAACGAAGTCTGAGGACTGCACCCAGCGGACCCAGTTATTTGTGAATAGCGTAATGATGACGGCTTCGAGAATGGCCCAGAACCATACTATCCCGTTCGGCCTCTCGGGGGAGAGTTTCCCCGGGCCGGAGGTTGGATTTTGTGATATGGATACGCGCTTACTGTAGTCGCCATGGCTACCCTCAAAGCTATTTACAATGCATAGGATTATCTGATTTGGTGTAGGTTTCCCTCATGAGTACGTTACTGGGCAAGATATATTATGGATCGGAGTCCGGAGGTGAGTGCGCTCCGGAACGCATGCGATTTTACAGTCCCCCCGAATACAAGGGCTTTCTTGAACAACATGCATGTCGGCTTCTTATTTCTCAATAACTGCTAGTGGCTACCTTATGCTAGAAATGATGTTTGCGTGGTTTCTTGTCTGGTCCCGCGTCCCCGCATTGGCCGAATGGTGGGGTCCGGGGAACCCGGGGCCTGGTTGTGGAGGTTTTGGAGTGCGCCATGACTAAACTTCATATATGAGAGCTTCGTCAAGTCTGTTTTTGGTATAAACGTCAACATCTTGTCAAAAAAGGGAGTGAGATGGTGGGCCGTTGCTGTTGTTGCGGTTATTGTATATACCCTTGTCACTTTCCGCTAGTTTACATAGATTGCCAGCATATCAAGGGCTCCAAGAAGTGGAGACATGAAGCAAAATAAATCGCCGAGTTAGGTTTCCAAGGAACGGCAATCACGGAATGTAACTAGAGAGGCTAGTAGCGGTAGCGGTAGTAGTAGTGGTTGGCACAGGGGTGTAGAGTAGCAGTAGGGGTAAGGTCAACGGTAGAGGTGGATGCGGCCTGCAATATGACTTTGTAACAGGTGCTTACCTGCAAAATTTCCAAATAACGAATTGTGCGGCCATCTTCGCGTCGTCATTATAACCGTCAGGGCCCTCATCTCCGACTCATGCTAGCTAGTCTTTCGGTCCATCTTCAAGATGCTGCGCTAGGGATAATGGAAATTGCTGTTCGAAGTAGATCTGGACAAGCCTGGGGTGAGCGTGATCTATGCCCGTTTTTAGAACGACCTGAGATATCCAAATCTGAGAGGAAAGGCCATAGGCGGAGACCTGTATCTAGTGTGGTAATCAATCAGCTGGTAGTTACAGGCGTGTTTAGGTTGAGACTTCTAGCAGCTGTATAATGGTATAAATTGCTATTCTTTCACTGCAGGAGTCGAAAATGCAATTTCGTTCGAAGTCCTCTTCGCAGTCCTTTGGGAAATCTTAGAAGAGGCAGGGGGGCTGGTTGCTTCTGTCGATTAGTTTTAGTAGATCAGAAAAGCTGTACCGAGATGTCTATCAAGTTGTAGGCAGGGGATGTGGTGTAGCGCTGCTTGGTTGCACATGGATGTGGATCGCCTAGGCCATTCGAGACCACTGGAGGGAGTTTATGCTTTGACTAAGTAGATTTTTAAAGAGAGAATGAGAGCAAGCCAATGAGCGTGAACATGAGAAGGAGGTTTCGGTCTTTTTATCAAGAAACACTACTTGAAGGCGCTAATTTGGAAGGTATTGTCATATTTGATGACGAAAATGGGTAATGACTCGCACATGATTATAATTAAGAAACTATTTAGACACTGAAAACGAGATAGATATTACGGCCGTAGATGTCTAAAATCGTGAAAGACTAAAAATGCGAAAATCCAAAACCTAAACCTCTAGAAGTAATACCCATACAGATCCTATCTCATTTCTAATATCGTACAGAAATCATAGTGTCCAGGTAGCATCCTTGTAAATCATAGCTGTTTCAAAAACTCATTAATTAAAATCCATGCTTTTGCAACTCCGTGTCGATATACTCCCACAATTTCTTCGCCAAGCCATCGTCATGAGCGTACCTACTGCCATTACTTGCATATGCAACTGGCGTGTAGTACTGTCCAGATTTGACTTTCTCGGTTGGCGCAGTAGCAGCCCAAAGCGAGTTCGCTGCGCCCTCCTTGGTGCTGGCCATTACGCCTGGGAGCAGTGGTGCCATCGTGCGGGCAAACCACACAGCAAATGTTGAGAGGATATTAGACTGCATAGGCGTGTACAGATTCGTCATGATGATACCGGGATGTACTGCCACGGACTTGATAGTAGGATAGCGGCACGCGAACTCACGAGCGAAGAGAATGTTGGAAAGCTTGGCCTGACCGTAACGGCGCCAAGTGGAGTAGTTCTCGAGGGCTGCTTGGTCAAAGATCACGCCGCCGGAGGGCGCCATATGGTGACCGATCGAGGCGAGGTTCACGATGCGCACGTCGGAGTTTGGCTCTTCAGCGGTTTTGAGGAGTGTGGGAAGGAGCAGCCTGGTAAGAAGCGCATGGCCCATCACGTTTGTTCCGAACTGATCCTCATATCTGTCCTTCGTAAGGCCGTATGGTGTGCCCATGACACCCGCATTGTTGATGAGGAGATCAAGGCGAGTAGATTCGCTTGTGAAAGTTTCAGCGGCAGAGCGAATGGAAGCAAAGGAGGCAAGATCGAGAGGAAGGTGTTCGATTGGAGCATTTGGGACGGTTTTCTCGACTTCTTTAATTGCAGCTTGTGCCCTAGAAGCAGTACGCGCTGCTAAGTAGATCTTTGCGGGGTTTTGAGAAGCTAATTTGAAGATTGTTTCTTGACCGAGGCCGGCATTTCCTATATTCGTGTTAAAAAAACTCATGTGGAGTGACAAGAGAGCTTGAATTGAGCGATTACATACCTCCTGTAACCAGAATGACCTTTCCAGAGAGATCTGGAATATCCTTAGAGGTATCGAAGCTCTTGCCTCTAAACATGGCGAAGTATGAGGAAAGGAAGTGTGGAATTAGGGTACTAAGTATGAGAAGGTCGAGGATTGCTTGCGGAAGAATTTCGAGTTGCTGAAGGAATTGGCTAGTGATCAAAGCTATTGTAGAAGCTGCAGTGTGTTTATATGAAGCTCGAGTGCTGTTGATCATGTCTGCGGCTGGCCATTTTATATCCATTTGTGTTTGAGTGCATGTTCACATTCATTGCGCATCGCGGGACAATTTTGGATGCCGTACGCACAGACCAGCTGAGCTAGGGCCTTCTGTCCCCCCCCGGAAGCAGCATGCACGCAGCTGCCCTGGCCGGCCGTCATGCCATAGAATACATACGATAGTCCTAAGCCGAACCGCACTTTATGGAAGTGATTATGCTAGGATGTATGATACTATTTCGTTTTCTATGTTCGTTCAATCATGGTACCCTCTCCTAAGATCGCATAACGATCTCACTGCCTTTCTGCTTAGTAGCTGTGATGAATATATAGGGTTCCCTCGGTATAGTTGCAGGAGGCTTGCGAAGGGTCGAATGGCATCATGTTCTAGAGTTTTCGGCCTCAAACGGACTGCACAGGGCTGATTATGCGTATCACCCCGGCTGTTCTGGATAACCGACTGCATCTTTGGCAAACCATTTCAACACAACAAACTCGTCAGCTGTTCCTAGCACTGAGAACTTCTAACCAGTCTTTCCACCTCTCCTCTGCCCGCTGTACAACACCTCTTATCAGCTCCCTCCCCACAGTGCCTCCGCCGCTCTTCTCAATCCGCCGCATTCTCCTCTTCCCCTCCGAGCAATCCACTGTCACCGTCACAGCCTCAGGACACAACACCTCCTCAAACGCATCGGGATCACTGAGTACCCACGCCTTCCCCTCATCTCCTTGATCCGCGCTCTCTCCCAATCCTCCATTAGGCGCGAAAACCGCAAAACTCGCCGCCATCGGCAACCCTCTTAACTCCAACGCTCTGGCTTCCGACGGCACGTCTGAGCATAGTACCCCCTCGACATCCTGATCCCACCACGCGCGCGGCAATTTTGTGTCGCGCAGCGCGGCCATTACTGCGGCCCATGTAGCATCGAACGCGTTGCCGTCCAGGCTGATGAACATAGTGTCGATGTACAGCGTCCAGTACGCCTTGACCTCCACTTTCGGCGGGACATCAGGCATGTCCGCCTCATCTGCTGTCGGGGGCGGATGGTACAAGATCCGGAGATCGCGAGCGCGGACGAGGCGCGTGGAGAGGAGGAGAGCGCGCAGCCGCGCCGCGAGGGATTGCGCGAGCGAAGACGGCGGGGAGCCTGGGAGGTGTGCGGGCGTGCTACCGGTTGCGAGCTCGATGTTTGGGACGAGGAGGGAGAGGTGCGAGAGCTCTGCGCTGTCGTCTTCATCGTCTGTGTTGTCGACTTCTGTGGGCGTTGGCTGGGGAGGCGCGGAGGGCGGGTTCGGGATGTCTGATGCTAGAAGAATTTCCCCGCGCACGCCGCATACGACGGCGGTGTCGCCGAGTCGGACGACGGCGCTACCGGAGCAGTGGGTGAGACTACCTGCGTTTATGGTTGGCCTGCGGAATTCGGAGGGGGTGCGGCCGTTCGGGCGGATGGGAGGTGTGGAGGGCGTTTGCGGGGAGAGGTGGGCGAGGAGGAAGGGCGAGGGAGATAGGGCGGCAAAGATATCGCGGGGAAAAGATAACAAGGGAGCTGCTGTGGTTGATGCAGCCATTGGCGGTTTGGGGTATAAGATTCGGCGGCTTTGGCCCTTTGTTTGGAGATGGTGTGGGATATTATGGGAATTCCTCGCCAGCTGAAAATTGAGTACTGAATTGGAACTCTGAGGCGAGGTGTTGCCACGACACGCGGTCACCTGATGCGGTCACCTGACGTTGCGTTGCCATAAATTAGTTCCGCTCACCGCCTTTAACTGAACCAATAGCGATTTTTCCACCCCGGAATAGAAAATTCTAATTAGGGTCTGTTCGGTTGCAAAACCGTCAGATTGAATGTGAACTGAAGGTCCGGCAGAAAGGACGCGTTCCTTCCCGATTTGACACGCGTCTGTGGCTCTACAGGTTGCACGGACGTGTGCAAATCTGAAGCCTTTAGATGAGGAGCTTCGAGCTCCATATTGAAATGACGTCAAGAGCTCAGAAGCTATGTACGGTAAAGTTGCCAATATTTTAGCGTGCTATTCTGGCGTTTGCGGGCGGTGAGAGGAACATTAAATTTTCGAGGCTGTGCAGACAAAATCACTCCGAATCAACAGATTATGAACTGAATGAGGCCTCCATATTGCAACCGAACAACCCCTTAATAATTAGAGCTAATAGAACTCTACACTATATTATTATATAGATCTACCTAATATAGCAGTACTTCTAGATATATAATATTCGCTACCGTAACAGCCTTATTCGGTGGTAGTAGCAGTAATAGATTATCTTATATTAGTAACCTATTGGGCCACCTCGCCAAGGCGAGGTGTAGGAGTATCGCTCGGACAGATAACTAGTCTAGCTTTGCTACCTAGAAGAATGAGGTCAGACTGCAATATGATATGGTCAACTCATAAGGCTATTTAACTTCGAGCGAGTCGAGCTGGTTTCCTTTGATGGGTGCTTTGGCCTTGCTACAGTGACCTGACGGGGCGGCTTAGGCACCAGACGTTGAGTGGCCCCAGCCTTAGAATGCCGGCGTCGGTATACTCCTGCCTTCAATATATATGCTCCATTTCCCTTGAGAGTACCCTCTGACCAGTCTTGGCATTTGAAGAGTGCCGGAGAGACGACCATATCGACTTTCCCGCTAGACGCCCGGCCAACGTCTACCATTTTGTCGGCTTCGAAATGAAACCCGTATTGATTGCGGACGGATCCGGAGTGATGCGAAGATTTAAAGCACCGCACTTCGAACTCGGCCATTTGTTTCTTGAAATCAAGATCTAACAGCATGGCGTTCTTCACGGTCTCTCGCAGCTCTAATTTTGCTTGGCTTTTCTTAGGCGATTCCCTATCGGCTTTCACGTACGCTCCGAGAGACTTCCAAATTCGGTTGGTGACTAAATCGATTTGCGACTGAATTTCGTCTTGACTGAGCTTGGGTCGGATGTTCTTCCCGCCACCAGGACACAGAAGATTGAACGTTAGGGTTCTCCACTCAAGATATTCCTTCCAAGCTTGTCGGTTTGTCGTCTCTGTATCTGTCAATCAAGATTAGTCAACGCACAAGCAAGAAAGTATTAGTGAATTCTGAGCAACTACCTGGCTTCAGAATAGTATCCAACGGTAGCATATTACGGCTGACGCGTTCTTCAGAAGATGTATAAGTGTAGAATCGGCGCCTCGCCACACCACCAGCCCATACAAAGCCATAGTACTTCGTACGATCTTCAAAAATGTTTTCTTGCAATAGATCCCACAGATGTGCTTGAATAAGCCATGGACGAAGCTCACGAGACCCGAGGTATGCCTCGTAGTCAGAAACGAGGTGACGGAAGCGATGCTGAGCTTTGGACCTTGAATACCTGCCACCATCATAGGTGAAATATGCGCCACTCCATTGGAAGACCCCCTCTCGCAAGATTTTCATCCGCTTCACCAGATCTTCATCGCTCAGACCCTGATATTTGCTTGTACGTTCCTGCAGTAACGCTTTCCTTGTCTGGTTAAGCTGCAACTGCTGGTCTTGGATCTTGCTTTGAAGGCGATACACTAACTGATGCAACTGTTCTGGAGACAAGTTCTCCGGTGGGGTTATGTCTACTGCCTGCGATGCACTTCGAAAGTCCGTGGCTGTAGTTGTCGTGATATCGCTGAGCTGACCGAGGTATCTTCCAGAATTCCTGCGTACGCCGTCTACTCCACCATTGTGCTTATTGATGTTCGAAGAAAGTCTGTGATTTTGCTCGTCCTCCCGCCCCTGTTCTGGGACATCGTCTGCGTCCTCATCTGGATCGATCGGGAGCTTAGGGTCCTGAGGGTCTTGAAACGGGTCCTCGTTCGAAGGTCGACTGCCGTTCGCCGCCCTTTGAGAATTGAGCTCCCGGTCGAACTTTTCTGGGTCAAATATGGGTGATATCTCAAGGATAGCAGCTGAGGTCCGTCTTCGGACGTTCTCGTCTGCCGTTATGTTAGCTTTCCCTCGCGATTTCGCCCGGTCACATACCAGGGGGCTTAGATTTGGCGAAATCCATGATGATAGGACTCGACATCACTGTGAATCCCCTTCAAAACGCTCAGATCAAGCTCGTAGTCATGTTAATACACTTAGAATCATCCGTCAGGCTGCTTAAGGTCTTGTTCTATGCTGATCAGCTGACATTTCAGCCTCACAAGCAACAGTCTAGCCCCCACGCCAAGCAAACGCTATCCCAAAATCATCTAAAGGGCTCCTGTTAAACTCCGTATCCTAGCTTTAAACCCTCGGGAGGTGTTGAACTGGTAATTCAGAATGAGAACTCTGTTTTATTAAAGAGGGCTCTAGAAGCTCTCTTATATACATCAGGTAGGTCCAAATACAATGACGACGACGTCGTCATGTAGTAGGTCATAGTTAAGAGAAACAGGTAATGAGACGTTCGATAAGACATACGAGCTCAAGATACGAGACAACTGAGACATAGTTCATATAGACGATCTAGGTCGTCAGACAGTATTACAATAGTAGTAAGGAACTTCGATTCAGGTTGACACACCCCCCCAGCTGCACAGAGCCTTCTAGGCTGCTGTAGAAATACTAAAAAGTTATAATAGCAATTTGGTGTTGAGTTAAAGGAAATCCTCTATATATTTACTTTGCCTAAATATTATTTAAATTAAATTAAATTAGATCCTTAATATTAACGAGGTTTAATTACTAAACAAATATCTTATGCTTTTGACGAGGCAGAGCCTTTATTAGGCCGTCTGCTGTTATATCCGCAGTAGGTACCTATTTAATATTAATACTTCCTTTATAAACTTCCTGGCGGAGCTAGTGGTAATAGATATTAACGTGTTAAAGCTTAGTATTAAGCTCCGCGTTGCTTTTAGTTAGTAGTTAAATAGTCTATAGGTTGTCGCAATATATCATTTGCTTTTTATTAGGGTTAAATCCAATTTCTTTAAAGAATTACTGCCACTAAATTAACTTGGTAGCTGTATATGATAAGGCTAAGAGCTCTACTTCTATGCTTAATTTTATTACTAACTTCTACTTCGTAGATTGCCAGTTAATTGGCCCTCTAAATAAGGTAAATAGATAACCTTCTATGCTCTTTCTACTTACTAGGTTATTACCAAACGATACATTACTAGCCCTTACGAAGATTTAATTTATTATATTCTCCTTTAAGTACTCAATTGCAAGAGTCCTGGTTTAATAAAGGTAGGCAATTGCCCTTATAGCAGCTGCGTTGTGAATTAGTAACGGGTTTTAAGAGAATTCTAACAGCTTGCTTATTAATCTTATCGCGTCTAGATAGGTAATGTAGGCTATATAGAGCGCAGATCTGACCTTCCTTTAATAGGTATAAATGTCCTACTTTAAGGCTTATTCTGGATTAAGCTTAAGTTCCTTATTACCCATTAGTGTATAAACTTTATAATAGTCCTTTATATTAAAGCTTGTCGCGATCTTATTAATATAAGCGTCCTAGCTAAGCTAAAGCTTCCTATTCTCTCTATTACGGATTATTTAAATTCCTAGGAATTAGGTAAGTTCACCTAGGTCCTTTATCTTATACCTTTTTATAAGGTGCTCTTTAAAGGTCTTAAGCTTAAGGAGGTCTCTCTTTTAGTAGGCGGCTGTAATATTATTAATATAGAAGAAGACTATTAGCCAATCGTTGTGATATAGGTAAGGCTCCTTCGCTACTAGCTTTAAGCCTTCCTTTTTAAGTGTTGTTGTTAAGTCACTATACCATAGTAGAGGTAATCGTCGCAATTCGTAGAGCGCTTTATAAAGTAGTAGGCACTTACCCTTAATTATAAATCTATCTGGGCTCTTAATATAAACAACCTTATCAATTGGGCTATTTATAAATGCGTTAATAGCGTTACCCTACTAGTAGTCTAGGTTAAATATTGCGACAATAGCTATTAGTGCTCTAAATAATCTTGCTGCTAGTGTTACGGTATAGGTATCCTTATATACTGACTTTTATAGATTACCTTATATATAAAGGCGGGCTTTAAATTTTATTAGATAGCTATTAGTATTAGTTTTATAGGTAAACGTCTAGATAATAGGTATAGGTTTAATATTAATCGTCTCCTTAATAACCTTAAACGTTCCTTTATTTTAAAGGTTAGTAAACTCCTTTTAAGCAGTAGCCACGAATTCTTCCTTATATTAATATCTTTAAAGCTCCTTCTAGTTCCTAGGCGGCGGTAGGAGCTAATTATAATATAGCTTTTAGTAAAAGGTAAGCCCTATATTAAAGGCTGCTCTTTAAGCCGGAAGGCTCTTATCCTTAATAATATTAGTTAGGAAACCTACATAGGCCTTTAGACGTTCTTTAAGTCTCTTCCCTTTAATAACATTTTGCTCTCCTATATTACCAACAATATTCTTCTTTAGCTTAGCTTTATTAGTTAAAACTATAATATAGTGCGGCTTCTTCTTTACTAAGGTATTTAAGGACGGTAGAGGCTCCGGTAAGTTAGATTTTAGTATCTTATTTAGGGTAAGAAGCCCTAAAGTTAAGCTATCTTTAGAGCTTAAATCTAGTTACTTACTACTTTTAATATTAGGCTCTTCCTGATTTCCACCAGATTCTACCTATTATCTTCCTTTAATATTAACTTAAATCTTATCTAAAGTCTTTATAGCTAGAATATATTGCATTGCAATAGGAGGCAAATTGCCGCCACGCATGGCAAGTTGCCGTTACGTAAGGCAAGTTGCCGTCACGTGTTACCGCGGCACTAGCGTGGTAAGGAACCTTAAGTTCCTTACCCTTCTTTATATTAAAAAGACAATATCCATCTACAACACCGCATAGTATATATTATCGTAATATATATATTTTGCATATTGTTAAAGCATACTAATACTAATTAGTGAGCGCGCATAGATTAGGAAACACGTAGATAGCTTAGAAGATAGTTATACTATCCACCTTGCAGCAGATTAGAAGATAGTTGTACTTATCTACCTTTCGTATTAGCCTATTTCAGTTAAAGAGAAGAAGAAAAACTACCTAGAAGTACTTATCTGGTATTTACGACGACTTCTAGATATCTTGTTCTATCTATTCCAGAGGACTATTACGCAAAACACTTTATCCTACTCAACCGCCCCTTCGAACCTCCTTAACCGCCTCCTTAACTGCTCCCCTACCTTTACCCTATAAACACCCTTATCTACCTAAATAATATATAAGACATAAGATGTTGGGAATAAAGAAAGACTGGGAGGAAGAAGCAGCTAAATAGGAAGATGGAATTAACCTAATAGAAGCCTCTAAGGACGACTTAACTAACTACCTATAATGCAAGATGTACCTATATACAGAGATATATAACTAGCTTAACTTAACACTCTAGGAATCGTTTTAGGGAGATTTTAAGGACTTTACGGTTGATATCTTTACGTAAATACCCTTATACTAGCTTTAGCAACTATATAACTGCCTAAACATTAGAGGAGTATAGGTTAATATTAACCACAAACGAAATAAAACACTCCCTTAGTCTTTATACGATATAGTATAAGAAAAAGACCAAACTAAATGGAGTAAAGAGATAATTAAATTAGCTAATAATAAGTATAGACCGACGCTATTAAGATCAATTAAGGTATATATAATAGAGGGTACCTTAGAGGAGCAACGATAAGCTAAAACTACTATAACCCAACTAACTGGTATACTAACTACCTCTACCTTTACACCATCTATCATACCTTAATCTATAACTACGTCCACCTCTATACTATTTGCTACGCCTTAACCCGCAACAATAATACAGCAACTCTACATATAGTCTATAGATGAGGAGAACCGCCCTATTACTATAACCGGCTATAGTAAGGAAATTGCGAATGCAGCTAAGATATACATAGAGGAGCAGAAATACGGTGGCACGAATAAAAGCCTTGACTATAAATTAACAATATTCTATAATATCTGCAATTAAGCGGATGTACCCCAAGAAGCCTACCTTAAGACATTCCCTACTATGCTAAAAGGACTAGCTTTGGACCACTTCTATATAAACTAACTATCTCGTCTACCATTTACTAAAGCTTGCGAGCACCTTTAGAATTTCTTTAAAGGACTAGGATTTTAATGCAAGAACCTAGATAAGTGAAATACCATTATACTTATAATAGTAGTGGTAGGAAATATAGATAAGTCGATAAGCGAATATCTCTAATTGTTAATCCATAGACTTCGTTAACTATAGTATAGCCTTAGACCTACCTTACAAACTATAGACTTTCTTTATAATAAAATCGTCACTTCTTACTAGGGAATACCAGTATATAGATATATAGTCTCTGACCCACCAGATAACCTTAGAGCCCTTATTAACAAACTTTAATCGTCTATTATAGCATACGAGAAAGAGTATATAGAGAAGATATAAGCCTTCTTTACAGACCAACGGTTCTATAAAAGAGATAATAACTACGACCGCAGTAACCGCAATAACCCTCCGTACAACCGCAACCAAAAGAAACTACGTTGCTTTGTATGTAATAGGGAAGGATATCGCTTATAAAGATATACTAAGGAGGAGTAAGAAGAGTCTAAAGCTAAGTTCAGAACTGCTAATAGAGATAGGTTTGGCAAATTCGACGACCGATTTAAGAAATGACTTAACTAATATATTATAAATTATAAGGATAATGATACTGACTTAGAAGAAGAGCTTAAGGAAGCTTTTTAAGTACTAACTATTAATGTAAGTCATAAGGTAATTAATAAGAACTTATAACTAAATATCGACTACTACTATACCTCCTTTAGCCAAGTGGAACAGCATAAAGCGATTTCTATGGCTGCTACCCTAGCTAACAAAGCCTTTAGCTATTTGGTCACAACTATAGACAATATAGTACCTCTTATAACCGACTAGGACCCCTTTACCTACAATACAACCATATCTACGTCCCGCTATACTGCAGATAAGTTTATAGGTATAATAATTAATATAGGAGCATTCAAACGATCTACAGCAGGATATGGCCAATTCTTAGCATTTTAGAGACTCGATATTAATATATAGCTTAATACCACTATATAAGGCATAGTTAACGTACAGTTCGGCATTAAATTAACCTCATTAATCGGATCAGCTAAAGTAACCACCCTAATTAGCATAATCGAGTTTTATATTATTAAGGTTAACACCCCATTTTTGCTTTACTTGGCAGATATAGATCACCTATAAGTATACTATAACAACCTAAAAAATATGCTAATTACCCCTTAGAGCGAAGTACCCGTCGTATATTACTTTAGCCACCCTTTCCTACTTTAGAACATATCCCTATGTACTTATTTAACTAAGTTATTTAAATAAAACCCCTGCTACCTTACCGACGTAGAATTAAAGCGACTATATCGCCGTTTTAGCCACCCTTTAGCTAAGCGTCTTGTACAAATACTTAAACGCTTAGGGCATAATATTAACAGCAAGACCTTAGATTATCTTACACACTACTGCCACCATTATTAAAAACATGGAAAGTTGCCTGGTAGATTTAGATTTACCTTATATAATAATATCGATTTCAACTATTTAATTGTAGTTAATATTATGTATATTAAGGGCGCACCCCTTTTATATATCGTTAATAAAGGAATACGATTTTAAGCTAGTAAATAGCTATAAAACATTAGCGCTAAGTATATATAGGATATATTATAAATATGCTAGATTAACATATACCTAGGACCTTCTAATATTATTATATATAATATAGGCAAGAATTTTATAAGTAAGGAATTTAAACAATACGCTATAATATTTGGAATAGTTATAAGAAGTGTACCTATTAAAGCCCACAATTTAGTCGGAATAGTAGAACGCTACTATGGCCCCCTCTATTGTATATACTATATTATTACTATAAAACTGCTAGATATTAGTAAGGATATGGCCCTATAAATAGCTTTTAAAGCAATTAATAATTCCGCAGGCCTTAACGGTCTTATACCCACCTTACTAGTATTTGGAGCTTACCTACGTATAGTGGAATCCAATGTACTTAACGCTATAGTTATATAACGAGCAGCAACTCTTAAAAAGGCTATAGAAGAAGTTAAGAAGCTTAGAGCTCGCTAAGTAGTAGATGCTATTAACATGCGCAACGGACCCAAGACAACTATAATCTATAACCTACTACTTAACTTACCCGTATTGGTATGGAGAGAAGGACCTATAGGCCAACCCGGTTACTGGTCTGGTCCATATAACCTACTTAGCACTAAAAATAAGACTTATACCATATAACTTCCCTATAGACCCACTAACTTCCGCAGTATGGTTGTAAAACCATATTTGGTAGACCCTAAGATTATAGAGGATACGCAGCCAGAAGATAACGAGAGCGAACCACCTCTACCTCAAATCGAGCCTGGACCCCTACCTCAAACTAAGCTTAAACCTTAACCCGTTAAGCGTGGAAGAGGTAAACTACGTAAGTACCCCATTAAAGCTAATACCGCGAATATCTTAATATATCTACAGGATAAGGACAATAATCAGCCCACAAAATCTAATTAGTTTATAGCATTACGCCAGAAAGAGATTAAAGGATTACTTAAGAAAGGAGTTTTTAAACTAGTTAACCCTAAAGATATACCACAAAGCAACAGAGTATTTAACTCTAGATTTGTTAACGAGATTAAGAACCCCGGTTCTAATAAAGCCTTTAAGAAGTTAAGACTAGTTATATAGGCATATAATGACCCAGAAAAAGACCTTGTATTAACCTAATCACCTATAATCTAATAAGTTAGCCAACGCCTTATTCTCTATATTATGACCATAACTTAGAACAATAGCACACATCTCTACTTACGAGATATTTTACAGGCCTATATACAATCAGCTATAAGACTAAATTGAGACTTTTATATTAGGGCACCTCTTAAACTTAGTACGGCACTTAGAGTCTCATAAGGCATAATTTTAAAGGTTGTTAGACCTTTATACGGCATTTCTAAGGCAGGCAATTATTAGTTTAAGACTTACTATAACCACTATATTAAAGAACTAAACATAAGCCAATCTACTTATAACCCCTACTTACTCCACCTTAACAACCCTATAAATTTCGGAATAGTTAGTTTATAGACTAATAACACCCTCCTACTAGCTAACTTAGTCTTTGTAGCTTTAGAATAGGAGAAGATTAAGAAAGCTAAGTTTCTAATTAAGGAACGCGAACAACTTACGCCGGAATACCCAATTAAGTTTAACGGAGGCATTATCCGATAATAGGATTATATAATCACGCTTATACAGGAGCGCTAATGCCAGAACTTAACCCTTATTAATATTAAGGAAGCTATTATAATAACTAGTTCCAGAGGCATTATTTACACAGCACTTACACTTAAGGACTAATATATCGCCTAATAAGTAAGAGGAGCTTATATTGCGTCCGTATACTAGCCTAAAGCTTCTTTTAATTTATTCTACGCTGCCTAGGTAATTAACCCTAATAAGAAAGACATAAAGCTGCTTAATAAGAGGATTTAGTGGCAAATTAAGAACCTAATAAGAGGTTTAAACTTTGTTAAACTTAATATAGAGACATTATAACTACTTATATTCACTAATTCCTTATTTGCAAATAATAAGGATCTCTTATTATAGATTGGATATATCCTAGTACTAGCAGACTTATTAAATAAGGCGAATATTGTCTACTGGTCCTTAGTTAAGTGTAAGAGAATTACTAAAAGCGTACTAGCCTCCGAATTATATGCTATAGCCTATAGTTTTAATATTAGCGCTATAATTAAGGCCACAGTTAAATTGCAACTTAACATTAGCCTACCGCTTATTCTTTACACCGATTTAAAGTCAATCTATAAATACCTTGTTAAACTAGGAACTACACAGAAGAAGAGACTTATGATTAATGTTATATGCCTATATTAGTTATATAAAAGACGCAAAATAGCTAAAGTTAAGTGGATTAATGGAGACAGTAACCCTATGGACGCTATAACTAAAAGCAAACCGTTATTAGCTCTTAAGCAACTTATTAACATAAACCGAATTGAGTTAAAGACAGTAGAATGGGTAGAACGTGCTACTGATAATAGCACTGATATAAAGGCATAGGGTAAGGAAGGAAGGAAGGAAGGAAGAAAAGAAAGAAAAGTATATATATGGATTTTCGAACTATATAGTTATAGGATACTAGTCCTCCGCATTTTCTAAAGTACTCCTAGTATAGCTAGAATATATTGCATTGCAATAGGAGGCAAATTGCCGCCATGTATGGCAAGTTGCCGTTACGTAAGGCAAGTTACCGTCACGTGTTNCCGNGGCACTAGCGTGGTAAGGAACCTTAAGTTCCTTACCCTTCTTTATATTAAAAAGATAACATCTATCTATAACACCGTATAGTACATATCATCGTGATATATGTATTTTACACGTTGTTAAAGCATACCAACAGTCTTATTACTTTTATCGCTTTTATTAAATAACAATTCTAATTTATCTTAGAGGTTTTATATCTAATAGATATTAATTATTTCTAACATTTGGTTAGTCCTTACTTAAAGTATATTCGCTAGATCTGGCTATAAGTTATTATAAAGTAATTGCTTATTAAATCGTATATCTTTTATTCTAATGACCTTCTTCTAACTAGGAATATAGATTTAAAAGATATTTATTAAATTGTACCCTACCAGATATCCTATATAGGCCCTTAGCGCGAGCTTATTTAGGTATAAAATATTATACTTAAGAGGATAGGCCCTATAGCTATAGACTTATAGGTAACCTATATTTAGTTTTAGTGGTGATATACCTATTACTAACTAGATATTTTTAAACAGTGTCTTCTATTTAAGTCCTTTGCTAGGTATCTAATTAAGTAAATAGGTAGCTGCCTTAAAGACTTTAGGCCACAGTTCTTCTAGTAAATAGGCTGCAACCCTTACACATCAACCCTTTTATATTATTACCCCCCTAAAACGTTTAGCTAGACTGTTTTAAGACTAGGTATTAGGTGCTAATCTTTTAAGAGTAATTCCTTATTTAGCTGCCTATTCCTTAAATTTGCCTATAAGAGATATCTCTTTATTTATATGGATTATGGCTACCTTAAAGCCGTATTATCTTTTAATAATATTACAATATTTAATAACTATTTTGGTTAGGGACGACTTCTTAGCCATTATTTCTACCTTATTTATCCGTATCGCATTATTAAGAAAGTATACCGCGTACTTATGGCTATTATATGTAATAATTCCGGATATTAAATCTAGGTGTATCCTATAGAAAGGAACCGCTAACTAGGTTGGTTTCCTTTTTAATACTACCTTATAAGCTTTACTTACTCTATATAACTTACATTCTACAGTTAAGGGGCCTTTTAGAATCGCCCCCATTACTAACTAAGGTAGTTGCTTTATTGCTTCTTTTCCTATATAGCCCAATCGCTAGTACTATATGTGGCCTTCCGCCTAATTTAGTAGAGGCTTTAATAAATGCTTTACTGGCTTTAATTAAGTTATAAATAAAGCCTCTCATAAGTCCTTTAGCTTATTATATTTAACCGTTTTCTAATTATAGTGGTAGCTATAGCGGAAGTACGTCTCGTTGTTACTAGAGAAGATAGTATTCTCTTTATTATTCTAATAGACTCCCTTATTATTAAGCTTTTAGAGGTATACTAGGTTAGTATAAAAGCTTAGTATATAGGCTGCTTATAAGAGCTGCATCTATATCTTGCCTATTAGGCGGTTAATTATAACTATAGCTGTTCTATAGCCTACGATCTCTTCTATATTTAATCCTATATAGAGCCAATCTAACATAGGCTTAATATCGCTAATAAATCTGGCTTAATTATTAACGACGTATATAGTGGTTCTTAAGTTAAGGATAAAGCTATTATAAAGCTTGTAGTTAGAGGTTGTGTTATATACTTCTGCTTAATAAATAGCAAAGGCTCCTTTACTAGGCTCTTAAGAACTCTGCTTGTTGCTATCCTTTGGCTTCTTATTAGCTTAATCATCCTTTTTAATTTGCTTAATATAAGCCTTAATTTTAGGCGTCGCATTGGCAATCTTCTTATCTACCTTCTTCTGGATTTTATTACTGGGTTTAAACCAAGATAGGCGAGGAATCGACTCTACGATGTACCAGCACTTATTAAAGTAGTAACGCTTTCCATATAGGTACTCTGGTGCCTGTCACTTTTCCTTCTTCTGCTTATCTGCTAACGATTTAGGCTTTAAATTCAATAACTTGCTCGATTTATTCTTTAAGGTGGCTACAAAGGATCCTTATAAGATCTTACCCTTCTAAGCGAGCTCCTTACAACGGTGGTTTTGGTATATTTTAACTAGCTTAAAGAAGGTAGGAAGCATCTTCTTCTCCCACTTATAACTATTAAGCTCGTTCTTCTAATATTCTAACCAGCTTAGTATAATAGATTTAACTGTAAATACGAAGTCTATTACTAAACGATTACCATCTACCTTAGGTAGTTTTAGCTCCTTACACTTAGTGTATACCTTCTCCCACTTCTATAACTAGACCTTAAAGTTCTGGTTCTGAGGCGCCTTCTTAAGCCTTGCATATTGGGTGGCTATTTAAAGCTTTTAGGCGTGGTTAGACGGAGCAATTCTCTGCTTAAGTGACACTAAGACATTATAGGTGGAGTCACATTTAAACGTGTAGACGAGGTAGGTTTATGAGATAGAGCTTAGGATTTAACTGCGTAACGTATTAAGAGCTAACAGCTGCTTTCTATATAGCTTTAAGTTGTCCTTATAGTCCGCTTTAAGTGTATAGAGCTCCTCCTTCTTATCCTTATCTAGCTCTGAGAGCTTTGTTTTCCCCTAGCTATTAGTATCCTTTAGTAAGGCTCAAACAGGTTCTTTAAGCCTTAGTAACTCGGTCTTAGATGTTAATAGGTTGACATACTTCCAGAGACAATTGTTATTGGCTTTTAACTTAATAACCTTAATCCATTCGTCCCAGTTATTTAGGCTTGTAAGGATTACGGATGAGACAGTAACCAGTGGGGTATCTTATTAAGAGGTCATTGTGGGTATCTATGATTAAGATGATGATGGAAATTGATGGGAATAAAAGACTTTGAATTAAAGATGATGCAGTAGACGGCCCGGGCTCATAACTGTTGAACTGGTAATTTAGAATGAGAACTCTGTTTTATTAAAGAGGGCTCTAGAAGCTCTCTTATATACATCAGGTAGGTCCAAATACAATAACGACGACGTCGTCATGTAGTAGGTCATAGTTAAGAGAAACAGGTAATGAGACGTTCGATGAGACATACGAGCTCAAGATACGAGACAACTGAGACATAGTTCGTATAGACGATCTAGGTCGTCAGACAGTATTACGATGGTAGTAAGGAACTTCGATTCAGGTCGACAGGAGGGAACTGGTTTTTGTAGTTGGTTAGCAAGTATTATTTAACAATGCCTATCTATCATGTATACAATTTTTTTGGTTTTAAACAAGGAAAAAATATATTAATATATTAAGCAGTGAGATCATCGTGGACTCAAAAATAACGGGTATATAACCCCAGCTTCCTCTTTTCGAGGTTACAGGATCATGATCGCCCTTACAGAGGTCAGGATGGATGAACCCCACATTCACAACCTTGTCCCACCCGAACGCCAATAACTTAAGGGGATATTCCAGGATTACTCAATCGAGTCGCACAGGCTCCAGTTCAACAGGAATATCCTGCCGTTGCCCACGATTTCCAGGCCATCGAAATTCCTAGATAAAAGGGACAAGCATCAGCGTCATGTTCAAAGGCATCAACTTTTAACAGACTGACCGTTTTCAGGCTTAGGCCCTTAAAGCAGACATCAAAATGAAGGTCTTGACCCCGGGGAGACATGATTATGTCTACATCAAGTTGGCGATAAACTTCATTTTTTCGGTTAATGAATTGGGGAAGGGATGTGAAGAATCGAAGAACAGCCTGGGGATCAACCTCAAGATGAGGACCTTCAATGCCGTTGTGGGTTGTAGAGGTCGTACGAAAGACTCCAGGGAGAAAGCAGTCGATTGCGCAAAGCTCTCGAACGTCTGAATAATACGGTAGTTAGTTGCGAAAACTAGACATGAGCTGAGACTGCCATATGCTTA
Source organism: Cenococcum geophilum 1.58 (assembly GCF_001692895.1). Taxonomy (NCBI): domain Eukaryota; kingdom Fungi; phylum Ascomycota; class Dothideomycetes; order Gloniales; family Gloniaceae; genus Cenococcum; species Cenococcum geophilum. The sequence continues at coordinate 1,133,914 of NW_027137609.1, forward strand.
CATTGGTCCTTTCGCTCATCCGCGCCCTCACGTGGAGACTCCCAGATGGGTATTCTAAAAATACCGCTAGAGATCTGGTCAGGGTATCTGTATATTTCGGTGCACTCCGTCATTACAGGCAGAAGATGTCGAACAACATCGCCCTGTGAACACGTAATCAGACAACTGCTATAAACGTTTCGTCTAACGATAAATGACGCACCCTTCTTACAATCCACTCCATCACTGGCGCGAGCTGTTGCTTAGTCACATTATCCCAGATCGCGTCGTCCATTGTGTGGATCCTCGGGTTGAATGTGCCAGTATAGCAAAACCCGTAATTGCATCGGGAAATTCTACCAATATTCATCTGTAAAGCTATTGCCATTGCAGCTCCTCGACAGACTGCAGTCCATCTGTAGAAATGGTTGGCTTAAAGTATTTTCATGAAGGGTAGCATAATAAAACTCACGGCTGATCGTCATTAGACTGGCGTATCTCGATTTCCCCAAGGTATTGTTGCCTTAGCTGGAAGCTGAGGTACTCTGAACTGCCCATTCCTCCCACTAATAGGATTGCCTGCAACGCTCAAATGAGTGAAAAGTGCTCAAGGCCATCACAGATGCCAGGACGTACCTTTGGCATTCGGCCCATTTTGGCAGAAATTCTTCCTACTTGTTGTTCGATGAGTCCTCGCGCCTTACCGCAAGCCGGCTGGAAGAGAGGTTCGATGTGGTTACTTAATAGTTAGCCTTGTTCGGAAGAGGTAGGCCTGATTTACTCATTGTAGATTTGCCGACGTCCACGGAGCCTCACTTGCCAAGTCTGGTGTGGTCGTGGTGAAAATCGTTGCTTGATACCAAGCTCCCATTGGGTGAGCATGATATCTTGTCTCTCCCACGGCTCAAGGCTTTCCCATGGAATATGAGTACGGCTGCTCATGAACACTTCAAATTCATCATCGATGAAAATAGAACCACAAAGATCTCCTGCATTTCACCAATAGTTATCAGTACCTCTTGTTTTCCCAGCTTTAATAGAAATACTACCTACCAGTTCCTTCAACGCATTCTTCAAGCCTTAGAGGGTCGAGACTCCGGACTATATAGCTGATCACATCCTATAGAAGGAATTTAGCTCACGGATGGTATGGGCGCTAGTTATTCTTACAACGGTGCCTCCGCCGCAATCAGCCACAAGGTAAATATCCCCAAACTGTAAAACTAGTATTAGCAGATAATCTCAAGCACTTTATATGATTTGACTGACTTCAATAATATCCGGCCGCTGGGTTATTACTGGGGTGTTAAGAACAGCAAGGGCAGCAGCCTCCGGCTCTGAGACAAGTTCTAGAGCCAACAGGCGCCCAAAGGGTTCCAAGTTCCTAGAAATGGCCCTTTTTGCAGCATTTCTTGTCCGAAAACATGCTTGCGGACTCCATATCGCTGGCTTGGTAAGAACTACTTTACATGGTAAATCATGAAAAAATTGGCGACCTTCCTTCGCCACCATGGCTTGGACAGCGCTTTTCCACAGCAATCGGAGATAGTCAGTCGTAATTTGAACTGCCCCAGGTATGGCATTATCCCTATTGTAGATGGTTTCGAGCTTCTCGAAGGTGCTCTTGACTCGGGGTGAAACCTTGACTCTCTCGTCTAGCGCTTCGTAATTAAGGATGAGTTTGAACCATTCGAATGTGATTTCATTCTCGTCATCACCATCATTCAGATTCCAGCCCCATAATGCTTCTGAAGTTGGCCTATCTCTCCGATACCTAATTTTGGTAGGTATCTTCGGTTGAGTGTAAGTCCCATCTGAGCCGTTCAGAGCATCTGTCCAGCGCCGGATGGGTTGGACGCTGTCAAGATCACCAGACCAAGTCCAAGAGACTCCAGAATATCTAAGTCACCGTCAGCCGTCGAAGTGCTTTCTTAGCCGAATCTTACTCACGTGGTCCCGAAATCGATCGCGATGATCACATACGGTTCCGTCTGGATAGATTGTGCCATCCCATTCGTGCTTCCGCTGGCAGTTGCCATTCTCAATAAATGGAAAAGACAATGTGCATAGGTATGGCATTCCTTAAAAAACGGAAGGGACCAGGAATATCTATTCTGCGACCAGGCTGAGAACCTGGGTCTGGTGGAGTAGTTTTGCAACTTCCGAGAAATAGGTCGGCAACCCAGAGCTGCAAAAAAAGTAAGGCAGAAGCATAAGCAAGACGACCACGCCTACTCCAACATCATTTTCTCTTTTTTCCCTTAGTCCTTACATCCATTATGCTGCTTGTCTCGTGGCAAGGCTGCACATGTTATAGTTGTTTGCCAAGGCCGGGGGCTGAATGCGTTGGTCGGATATCGCGATAGCGGATCAGGCTATCGTTCCCACATTGAAATAGCATACACCGAATACTGTACGTCGTAACAGCCTGTGTGAACTATTAATTCTATTTTCCCTTCTGATCTGCTTAAAATGTGGGAGACAATCCCATTCATTGGATCAAACTCTTTGACAATACCGAAAAGCAAGCTGTCTGAGCGGAGATTGTCTAAAGACTGCTCGGCTCGAAGGAGACACTCCTCTAACAACTCCAGGGTTTCTCATTCTGCCTACTCACGCCCTCCGGGTTTTGACAATGTTACCAGAAGCGAAAGTCATGAGCGGACACAGTCCTCCGATAGTGACCTTGGGCTGAATAATCGAGTACGAAATACCCCTTCAGCAACCACTAGCCTTACGACAACGCCGGAGGAGCCAGAGGATATGATACTTGTCATGGGAACGACAGGCTCAGGGAAAAGTTATTTCATCAATAGATTGGCCCGAAGGAATGAAGTGAGAGAGGGGCATAGGCTGAGATCAGGTTATAGACCCTGAAGTGAACAAATCGTCAGTCAAGCTAATAGATTCTAGAAACAAAGCACTGTCAAGCAGTCACAATACCTATCGGCTCAAACAGCGTAACTGTGGTTGACACTCCAGGTTTCAACGATGATGCACAAGATGATGGGCAAACGCTAAGTACGGAGACCCACCTTTTGTTCAACCATTAACCCTGCTCTTACCCTGCCTCGAAGATAAAATTACCCGTTTCCTTACCGCGCAATATAAATTACGAATTCGTCTTAAAGGAGTTATATTCCTCCATAAGATTAATGATAACCGCATTGGTGGGTCCGGGCTCCGTTATCTCAAAATCTTCCGCGAGATATGGGGAGATAATGCTCTTCCAAGCGTCGCTCTTGTTAGCACAATGTGGTCCAAGGTAGATTTGGGAGAAGGCCTAAGACGGGATGTTGAGCTGCGGGAAGATATCTGGAAAGAAATGGTGTTAAAAGGTTCCTATATGTTTCAGTACAACGGAACCCCCGAGATGGCAGAGACGATAGTAGGTCAGCTTATGGTAAAGCCTGAAATCGTCCTGAAGATACAACTGGAGCTTGTGGACAAGCAAAGATCCTTGGATAAAACATCCGCTGGGCACATGGTTAGTTCAGATCTCTGGCAGCAACTTGAAGACAGGCGACAGGGCATGCGTAGCCTTCAGGACCAGCTTCAGGTTGCTGAGAGAGCAAATGACTACAGGAAGCATCAGGAAATACAGCGTGAACTTGTAGGTCAAAGAAACCAGCATAGCCAGCAGTTGAGTGATTGGCAAGCACTGAGGGAAGACATTGCGTCTGAAACCGACCAGAGGATCGAAGAGATTGAGAAGGAAGAGAAGACGAGCCCCAAGAAGAAGTGGTCAAAGGTGCTAAGCCGGGTGCAAAAGTTTGTCCAAATCCTTACTCCGGTTGTGTCAATTACATTTGCGGTATTATCCTTCACTGGTGTACTGTAATTGAACCTTGTATTGATCGTCAAATATTTGGTATGAACGGCGTGCTAGACCCACAAAGGACGGCTTGGTCAAATTCGCTTAATTTAGTCTAGCACCGAAGTGAACACCTCAGACCACGGATTTACGAGCATAAAGTAATTACACATACCTCTGCTCATGCAGCTAGGTTCCAGCTTCGAAGCGGTTGAAAGGCTTGTAGATGCCACCTGAGAGGGCTTTTGCGGGGCTTCTGGCATTTGCTCCAGAGGGACTTTACCTCAGCGAGCTCAGACGCGATTTTTTAGCTAGCATCGGAATAACCTACGCCGTCTTCCGAATTGCAAAATCACGTCTGAGAGGGTTTGGCGAGTTTTGTTAAAAGCATAAGCAAAATCCGTAAAACAGAGATTGCGGATATCTAATTTATTTATTTATATAACGCGTTATTATTAAACCCCATAGTCACTTTTTTTTTAAGACTTAGGGCTTCTAAATGGTATAAATTTTATTATACGGCTATTGCTCGGTCCTGACATTAATTTCGTTAAAGTTAAAAAACGCGTTGTTAAAAGCCTGAGCACATATTATATCTTATTAAATAGTCTGCTAATATAGATAAAACTATACAGATATATAGATATCTACTACTTAAAGCTATTGCAACCAGGGTGGTTTTGGATAATGCGAATAAGCGAGCATAAAATATCCTTTATCCAATAGAAAATGCATAAAATATCGCAATCGATAAGGATAAAAGTGCCCTGTGCGGGNCTTTTCTACCCCAACCAANCTGAATAGGATAGAACCGTCGTACGCAGAGCCGTCGTGCAGAGCTTTTGTATACAGAGTTTCGTGCAGANCCTCCGTACGCGGAGCTTCGTGCAGAGCNTCGTGTAGAGCTTCATGCAGAGCTTCGCGCAGAGCTTCGCGTAGAGCTTCGTGCNGAGCTTCGTGCAGAGCTTCCGCAGAGCTTCNTACAGAGCTTCGCGCGGAGCTTCGTGTAGAGCTTCGTGCGGAGCTTCGTGTGGAACTTCGTGCAAAGCTTCGTGCAGAGCTTCGTGAAAAGCTTCGTGTAGAGCTTTATACGGAGTCTCCATATGCAGAGCTTCCATACGTAGAGCAGCTGAATGTAGAGCTATATATATAGAGCCAACCTACTAAAATTTAGAAAAAAGGGGAATAATACAACTTTATTTACTAGGTTTAAATTAGTTATTTTTATATAAATAATAAAGAAGGCGACTAAAAATTTATTTAGGGTATACTAAGACTTATCGCGATAAGATTTATCTAAAACCACACCATAGTGGACGGGTATGCTCCCATATTAAAAGAGCTAAGCAACCTCTTATATTTTTAATTTAAAGGTATTAACAGAGTTAAGAGTTTCTAATTCCACTTCTAAAGCTATATTTTATACGATAATAAAGAAGAAGGCAACGAAACATTTATTTGGGGTATGCCAAGACTTATCGCGATAAAACGCAAATGGATATCCTTATCGCGATAAGGATATCCATTGCATCTTATCGCGATAAGATTTATCCAAAACCACCCTGATTGCAACACCTAGTAGGTGCCTATAGTTGGGTCCTTCCTTAAAAATATCCTCCCTTGGCCCGGAGCTACTACTAGGGGGTAAGCTTTGGGCAGAGCCTTATATAGAGCCTTAGTAGAGCTTCGTGTAGAGCTTCGTGCAGAGCTTCGTGCAGAGGCTTCGTGCAGAGCTTCGTGCAGAGCTTCATGCAGAGCTTCATGCAGAGCCACGTCCAGGCGTGCAGACGTGTAGATGTGCAGACGTGCAGACGCGTTCGTACGGGCGATCAATTGCAGAGACGTTTGTAGAGACGATTGTATGGGCAATTGATCAATTGATTGTATAGGCGTTCGTACGGGCGTTTGTACGGGCGATTGTAGAACCTTCCTGGTATATTAGTGCTGCGTGTTAATAGAGCTTTGGAGCTCTATATAGGTGAAAAAAAGAGACCGTATAATATACATGAGGGTAGGTGGCGAAACGCTGATAACGATGGCTGACGAATAGAGCTGACGACTACGACTTGTAATTGCCACTGTCGACAACGCCACTCAGTCAGTATTTGGTAATGGGAATCGACAATAGGGTTCGAGTAGAGCTTCGAGCAGAGCTTCGTGCGGAGCTTCGAGCAGAGCTTCGTGCCGGAGCTGCGAGCAGAGCTTCGTGCGAGCTCTCGAGCAGAGCTTCGTGCGGAGCTTCGAGCAGAGCTTTGAGCAGAGCTTCGTGCGGAGCTTTGAGCGGAGCTTCGTGCGGAGCTTCGTGCAGAGCTTTTGCAGAGCTTCGGTAGAGCTCCCTGCAGAGCTCTGTGCAGGTCTCCCCCTAAGCTTCGTTCCGCAGAGCTCTCGCAAAGCTCCACAGCTCTACGCAGAGGGCTGCCGGCGTAGGCGTAAGCGTTTAGCGTTATTGTTTACTGCACGGCTCGGCGGTATAGAGGTAGAATTGGGGCCTTTACGGCGACGAATTCCTCTTAACGTCGCGCGTGTATAAGGAGCTAAGGATCTCATAGCTTTATAGAGTAGGCTTTTCTCTATAATTTGGTGTAATTTTTATGTCGATAGGTATTGTGGGAGGGTAGATCAATTTTATTAAAGTTAATAAGGTCTTTTATATAAACCGTGTTTAGGTTTTCCTATAAATCTCGCCAAAGTCTCTCAGACCAAGAAAACGATTACCGTCCTAAATCAGCTTAGCGGACGGTGCGGATATTCCAATATCCGCAATCGATTTCTTGGTCTGAGCTTCTGAGGTAAAGAGGGCTTACCTTGCCAAGCCGCTAGCCGCTTTTGGCAAGACCTTCGTTAGAAGGTCTGGTACATGGTTCGGATTTTTATTAGTCCCGCGCGGGGCATTTAGGCCTATATACACCTACTTTAAGCCAAATTATCTTAACTTCTATAGCTCCCTAAGCTATTCCTAATAGCTAGAATTACTAAATTAAACCTAGCGAAGAAGACTATGTTGCCCGATTTGCCCAATTCTAATTTGTTATCTTATTATTGCGCCCAACGCCCCCGAGTCGTAGCAGCTGTACCTCTTCTATAACCACCGCCGCCCTTTTCTTACTGTAGCTAGAGTACCCAAACCGATGAGCTAGCTTTAAATAAAAATTAAGGACTATAAGTCTTTTATTTAGAACGTAAAAGAGTTAACTTAATATTAGAATAGCTGTATAAGCACCGCTAGGGCATTATAACTTTTATTAAGTATTATATAACCGCTTCCGGCCCTTCTAATTATAATACGCTAGAGCGATATACAAATAGGCTATAGAAGGCAATATTTAAAGAGCCAGAAGTTAAGGAACGGCTTATAGTGTATAGTAATCGCTAGCTAGGAAGGCTCTATTAAAAACCTCTATATAAGTAGATAAAGTAAGAGTTAGAGGATCTTATACGCCTAAGAGAAGAAAACGGAGTTATTATTCCTAGTAGGCTTGGACGATTTAACGCTAAAGAACTAGTTAAAAAGCTTAAGCTTAATATAATTACTGCTAACGTATAGTGCCTTGCTCTAACGCTATAGAGCTTCCTTATAGCTTTAGTTTAGTAAAGGCTATATGCTAATTCTTGCGATATTACGCCTTACTATAATAAGCTCTTTATAGTGTGCGTAATCCTGGCAAATATATAAGCCCCTTAAGCTAGCTACCGGTTCTATACTGCTTTAGGGGTTTATTTATATAATATAGGTGTTAAAAGAAGGTGTATTGCGCTTCTTTATAAGTTAGGAGTTATAATATCGTATATTAGTCTTGCTAAGATATAAAAGGAACTAGAGGAAGTTGGTAGGGTATGTGCTTTTATACTTAAGGGTTTAGATAAGACGCCTCCGTCACTATAAGCGGAGGGCATAGTTAAGGTATCTTAGCTGTAGATTACGCACTTAAGGCTTCTTGGTTACTGCTAGTGTAATAAATAGTAACTTTTTTATAGCGTATAATTAAGGTAACTACTTTAAAGAACCGGAACCAGCTGACGGCTGTATATAATAACTTTAATTAGAATGAAAGGGTTTAATATAAGACTATACTAAACACTAATAAGCACCTCTCCGCTACTACTTCTAAGCTTATACTTAACCCTGAGTTTCCGTATAACGGTCTTTGCACTTCTATACTTAAACCTACGGAATAGCTTACTTATAGCGTGATCTTTAATTATCTTAGTAATTAGGCAGACAGCTATATGGAATAGTGCCAGTTATATTGGATTGCTGAGGCTATTGCGTATACAATACTAAAAGTTAAAGAGCTTAATATTATTATAGACTTCTAGCCTAGTATGCCTATTATAGATAGTCTCCTTTTACGAAAGCTACGCCACTTTATATTAGGTCCAATTCTAGAGAATAAGGGCACTTTAGAGGGCACGTATAGTGTTCTTAGGAATATATTTGGTGGCGATAATAGTAAATGCGGGTTTTAAGAGGGCCAGCTAGGGTATAAGGAAGGATCCTTTAATAATAGTGAATTAGTCTTAATTAATGGCGATTAGAAGACTATAGGCCTCCTCTAATCTATATAGTAAGAGCGCTATCTTAAAGAGCGTTACTACGAATAGCTAAAATGGTTTCTTCCTATGGCTGGATTGTTCTATTGGCGAACTAACTATATAGATATAATACACGATATTTACGGCAGACTATCCAACTGCTTTAAATTGTTAAATTATAGCAAGGTCTATCTTAGCGCGTATTAGGGTTATAGGACGCCGTTCCATTATAAAGAGGAGGTTGTAATTAAGTCCTTTAACGCCTAAATTACTGCCTGCTTCCTTAGTCTTTTTTCTTAAAATATTAAGGACTAGGGTAATAAGGGGGTTAATAATTGGATTACCGGATAAGATATTAGAAGAGGTAATAAAACGGTAGTAGTAAGAGTAAGATTCCTTACTACCTTACAGCGTATTTAAGAGGAGTTCTTCTTGCCTAGCTAATGGTCCTATAGTAATAAACTAGTTAATAAGGTGTTCCAAAACTATGTTTGATTTATATAAGATATGGAGGTGTACCTTATATTAAAGTTTGCTATTAAGCATGCTAATATTAGGCTTATTAAACGGGTAATTGTTTACTATTGTCTTCTCTTTACTGGTAGTGTAAAGAGTTAATATATACAGTTGGCTTTATATCTTACTAGATTGCTTATAACTAAAGCCGTAGATTAAGTCCTTTAAAGATCATTACTTGCTAGTATATTGGTTAATTGTAGAGGCTAGTAAGATAGTTGGTTTAAGATAGATTAACTTAACAAATATTACAACCTTGTTCTTAAGCTTCTTCTTTAAGGCCGACGGCGAACTAGTTTAGATGTGACAGAGTTATTTACTTAAGTGTTACTTACCGCTAGTTACTGCCTAGAGCTGCGGTATGCTATAGAGGACGTGTTTAGCCAGTTTAATAGCACACATTACACGCTAGCTAACGCAGCTACTAATGTATATTATCTTACGCTTAAGCTGTTAATTACTATTATAAGGCGGCCTAGCGGATGAAAGAGTTACCTTAGCTGTAAGGATATTGTTGATATTGGAACCTGGAGGCTCTTTAGGGGTTTAAAGAAAGGACAGCCTATAAAGCTACCTTTTAAATTAACCTTATTATAATCAGAACCTTCTAGAGCTAGAAAGTAAAGAATCCTAAAGCAACCAGCTTACTACGACTCGCTTATTAATGGCTTTAATGTAAAGCTATAAGGGCGTATTCCTATGGTAGAAGGCCTTGACGATATTAACGTAGATGAGCCTAAGATAACACTAATTAATACCTTACTTAATAGAGCTGCACTTAATACCTAATTTTGTGGACTTCCTATCTAGTTCTAGTGTTTTATATGTGGCTATTGTTTAGCTAATAAAGAATACTTTAATAAGATAAAGAATACCTATAAAAGTGAGCTTAAGCCTAGAGAGCTTATGCCGGTATAGGATATAAAGAAGGTAAAGGATATGTTGCGATGGTAAAAGCTGTAGCTAAAATGGTAGGGCCCCCTCTAGATTAAAAGGTTATTAGAAAAAGGGTTCTATAAAATTAAGGACCTTAATAGTACTAAAATAGGAGGCACCCTATATGGGAATTGGTTGAAACGGTTTTATATATAAAATCCTAAGGGGATTAGACCAGAAGACTATATAAATAAAAGTAACTATAATATGGAAGAAGTCTTTATAGAAGAAGAAGCACCTAAAGAGGAGGCTGTGGTAGCGTCTCTTTTTTTTAACTGCACTACGATTTTACCGCGTCTTAAGGATTACACAACCCTACTAAAAAGGCAGTCTTTTATAAAGATTCTTCTATAAATAGGCTGTTATTTAGGACACCTATTACTATAAGCAGTAACTTATTTACTTTCTTCTTTTTACCTCTATAATAAATACGCAAAGTAACTATAAGGATTAAAGTCTTCTACTATACTCCTACCTTATTCTACTGGCATAAGAAATTAGGAAAAGAGTTTAGCTCTTTAAAGCTAGTTTTAAATCCTCTATCTTAGCAACTACTCTTATAAGGAATAACTATACACGCGGTTTTCTTCCTTTTACCTTTATTACTAATAACTATCTCTTATAAGTATTTTATATTTTTATATTCTATAATTTTTAAATTAATATTTTTATTTCCTTTTAAGTTAAGAGAAGAGCTACTTTACTTTAAGAAGTCTTGGTTAAGTATACTGGAGATTAAAGATAGGCATTATCTAAGTCTCGTTTATTCTTTTAAAAAATAGTTAATGTTAAAGTTATTGTTATGTAAATGTCTTAGCAAGGAAAATCTAACTAATTAGACAACTTTGACCGGCGGTTAAAGTTCCTTAATATCTTAAGATTTCACGTAACGACCCTTTTAATTTACCTTTTTGGTAAATACTATAAGATCTTTATTTTAACTTCTTGTTATCCTATTATCCTATTATTCTATTACTTTATCTTATTTAATTATATACGCCTATTTGCCTTTCTTTATATTAAGAAGCACTATTATTACCCTTCTCTTAAATTGCCTATTGCGCACGCGGAATTTTACTATAAAAATGCCTAGAACTATGGAACTCCGCTTAAAAGGAAGGCCGCCGCCTTTGCCTCCTACGCCTCCGCCTCCTACTATTTAGTTAATGGCCCTCGCATACTAAGGAAAGGCGCAGATAATAGAGGTTATCCTTAAAGCTGCCTAAAGCTACCTAGTTAATTAGCGCGTGAATATCTATTATGGTTTAACGTAGGTTATTTTAAACTAGGAGCATAATGTGGTTAAGGCTGCGAGAAATGCTATAATTAAGATTAAAAAGGATGGAGAGCTTAAAGGAAACTTGGAAAGTAAAGAGTGGGAAAATGCCTTTGTAGATATTAGGAAGCTTTTTAAGATTACTTATAAGATTAATGAGATTAAGACGGTGTGGGATATAGTTAAGAAGGAGTAGGGAGAGGAACTTTTGGAAGGTCCCTGTAAGCTCTTCTATATATATTATGCACTAAAAAGCATTTATATTCTTATTAATTAAGCTAAAAAGAGCGAGATCGCTAGAGAGAATATATTAAAGATAGTTAATAATATAATACTAAACCGCCTGGAACTCTTAAAGGCCGGGATCTTAAGGACTCTATACCCGACACCTTTAAATTTCCTTAATACTTATAAATTTGGACTAGAAGTTAATAAGGAGCTAGTTAAGAAATAGAGGCTTGCTTATTATCTAAGCTAGGGCTATAAGCTTTTAGTGCTAGCCTTAACCGTTAAAGCTAGAGGAGAGGGATTTATACTAGAGCTAGTTACTCTGGGACCTCTATTGGTACCTTTTAAAGAGGTTAAAGGCTTAAATGTAAAGATGCTATATAGTACATTTCTGTTTAGAGGTAAGGTTCCTAAAGCTAATAGAGAGGACTTTAAATCTAATAAATCTACGTCTTTAGAGGATGTCTTTGTTATTAGCTCCTTATAGAAACGCAAGGCTGAAAAAGCTTTTAAGAAATCTCCTAGAAAGAAGCTAAAAATAGGACTTGTGGAACCTTTAGCTTCTAGTAAAGCTAATAGATAAAAGGGAAAAGTAGCTATAATTACTAAAGCTAATAGAGAGGTAATTGTTAGGAAACTATAGCCGAAATGAAAAATAAAATGCTTATGCTATTTTAAAACGCTAGTTAAATTAATAAAGGCTCTTAATTTAAAGAAAGAATTAGAAGGTAGTGTCTCTTCCGTCTTATAATAGTTTATTATAGCCTAGTAAGGAAATGGAATAGAAGTCCGCGCGCTATACTGGATATATCTTTAGAAAATAGTAGGATTGCTAGGACTAGATGCCAGTACTTTCTCTATAAATTTATATTTGCGAATTTACTTAGTCTCTAAGAACTATAATGCTATTAATATTCTCTAGACAGCCGAAAGCTCTTATTTTTAGTTTAAAAGGGATAGTTATCTCGAGTATACAAATAATAGTCTTAGGATTTACGCTTATTTTACTGTATGATTTAGTAATTATTAAGTAGATTATATAGGGTTGAGGAAGCTTATATTAGGCTTAAAAGGGGAAATAAAATAGGACTTGCTTGGAATTCACTAGGCCGATTTATTTAAATAGTGGAAAGATACTAGGATTCTAGATATTTTTAAAGAGGAGTTTAATATATATACGTATTATTTGTATAAGACCGCTAGAGAGGGAAATAGCGGTATCCTTTAAACTATATGCTATTTTTTGCTATAGTAGGCAGTTTGGATAGATCTGGAGCACTACTAGCATATAGTGGCTTTACGCGCTAATAGCGCTACTCGTTTTATTACATATCTAAGCTATACGCTTCGGTTCCTTAGTGGCCATCTCCCTAAAAAGCGGAACTTGGAAATTAACCTTCTACGAGTGTGTAAAGGAGGGCCAAATTCTAGAGAAAGCTGGCTTCGTTTTTATGTCTCCTTAATTAATAAGGGGAGTTAGTTTTATATAGAGTTCCTACCTAATATATATTAGTATATACCGGAATAAGTAGGCTTACTTTAAGAATGTAGGGAACTTAATAGTAGAGGGCGTATTAAGAATATGGAAACTACCTAGACTAAAGCTAATGCTAAGAAGTTTAAGCTTAACTAGATGCCTATTGCGTTAAGGACTAATAAAGTGTAGTTTATAAAAGCTACTGTTGTATAAGGAGCCTCTTAAGCAATATTAAGTCGCTTAATTGTTATACTAGACTTAATCGCAATCCTATTAAATACTAAGAGATTAGAGATTCCTAGGCTTAAGAGCTAGTAGGCCGTTATATGGATAAATCTGGACGCTTTTTCCCTGGTTTTAACTCCTACTAGTAAACCTATTTCTAACGCTCCTCTATATAAGTTTTTGGCCTATATATAGCTACAGGCAAAGAGCGCTGTTTTAAATGCTTTAGTTAGGAGACTTTTATGGGACGACCCTTAAGTAAGAAGAGAGTAACAGTTAATCCTAAATCCTTTATTAAATAATAAATATGAAGTATTTTGGGAAAGATATAGGACGCGTATTATTAAGGCTGTTTATAAGAGCTTTAGAGAGCTAAAGGAATTTAAGCGGAAGGTATTTAGGGTAAAGTCTTACTTTTTAGTAAAAGAATAAGGGTGTAAGTGTCCTGTAGATAACCTAGAATATCCTAAAGACTTAGTTTTGGATCTAGAATATGAATATAACCTAGCTAGTATGACTTTTAGCGCTCCCCTATTAACCAATTATGGTTCTAAAGGCTATTCTAAAGGCGAGGCTGGGGCTATTACGCCTTAGGGCGCTAGGACTACTGCGCTAAACCTTGGTCCTAATATATTTAATAATAAGGTAGCGCCTATAGAAATTTACCGGGAGCCAAAGGATATAAGTAAGCTTGAAGAAGATGGCTTCCGAAATACTGCTTCTAAATATTTACCGGTATTTGTTAATGCTTTAGAGAATATTAATAAGCTAGTAGTATTATACCGCCTAACGCCTTTACTAATTTTAAAAAAGGGTACTGCTTTAGAAGAATAGACGATTAATTTTAGTGTTCTCTAACTTTCTATGTGGAAGACAATACAAGCGGAAATAAATGCTATCCGTAAAAAGGTGTCTTTAAAACTCTAGGTTGGTGTTGTTAATATATAGGATAATATAAATATAGAGCTTAAGGCGAAAGGCGTAAATAATATGGAACAGAGGCGATAAATAGGGAAGGGGTGTAGGCAGCTTTAGAGGAGTTAAAGGTATACTAGGTGTTAGGTTGTTTTTTTCTATCCTTAAGCGTTTCTTACCTACTAAATAGGGTCTGTAAAGAAACGTTAGGGGATAAAATTTTAGGTAGGGGTAGTAATATAGTGGTGTGGAACGCTCCTTAATTATTTTAGTTTATTTCTTATTACGTATAGGGGGCTTAGGGTTATATATATTACAGAAGCAACCTAGGCTTTAACCTTATTCTAAAATTTTTTTAACTTACCCTCTAGTTATTCTTCTACCTTTCTAGCGTAACTTATCTAGTCCTATTCCCCTTATAATGCTTAATTAAGTATTATCTTTTAGTGTTAGGCTTTGCCCTTCCACACTAGCTCTCTATTATTTACTGCTATAATTAAATTAGTGTCTATATATTACCTTCCCTTTTAAAAAGCAGCTAGATCTAATTAACCTACAGCTTTGCCTATAAGCTTATTAAAATATTAGATACTTAGTTTAACTTTAATAATATTCTTAACGAGATTCTTAAATCTACTCCTCTTCCTTAGCTTTTACCACAGCTTCTGCCGCTTCCTCTACTACCTTTACGGAGGAAGCCTTATATCTAACTTAGATGGCTATCCTTTAGGAACAGGCCTTAATAGATATTGTCTATACGCTAACGGCTAAATTGGGAAAGTAGTATCTGGTAGTAGCTAGAGAGTACCTTTTAGGCTGGCTAGAGGTAAGAGCTCTAATAAATGCAATATCTAAAGCAGTAGCGAAATTTCTATGGGAAGAGGTTATCTAAGATAGGGAGTGTTTAGACAACTTTTTATTGACGGAGGACTAGAGAATAAGGATGTAGTTGCTATTCTTGTAGAAATATATAGGATTTATTAAGTAGTTATATTAGCTTACTATCTATAAGGATAAGGCCTAGTTAAGAGAGGACATTAGCCTCTAGTAGCAGCGTTAGCGAAGTACGGAGGTAACTGGGTGTAGAATCTAACGAAAGTGCTTTAGGCTGACTAAATAACGGTTAAGGCAATAACGGGAATAATACTAGCTTAAATGCTCTGTAGATAAGAATATATACCCCTAATTAAGCTTTGCCTTTTTGTATAGTAGATACTCCTATAGAATAAGGTGAAGATAATAAAAGAGTTAATTATTCTAAGAATAAAACAGTTTAAGTAATAAGAGATAAATAATAAAGAAGCTTAGGAGAGGATGCGCCGCTATTGTCTAGCTAATAGAGAATACCTATAAGGGCAAGCTTAAGTTTGGGGGGCTTGTGCTAGTATAGGATGTAAAGAAGGTAAAAGATATATTATAGTGGCAAAAGCTATAGCTAAAATAGCAGGGTCCTTTCCGGATTAAAATGGTATTAGAAAAAGGGTTTTATAAACTTAATGGTACTAAAATAAGAGGCAATTTATATGGGAATAGGTTAAAACGGTTCCTTATATAAGATCTTAAGGAAGTTAGACCAGAAGGCCGTATAAATAAAAGTAATATAATATAAAAGAGGTCCCCGCAAAAGAGGAGGCACCTAAGGAGGAGGCCGTAGCGTAGGTAGAGAAAAGGTGATCTCTAAGAAGAATTAGCCGAGTTCTTGTCTATAAAAGTCCTCCTACCCTCTTATTTAAGCAACTTAATCGCTATTACTTATTAAAAGAGTTTCTTTAAGCTTTCTAAAAGACAAACGGCCAGTTTCCTACTACACCAGTATAGCGCTGTACTACTCTATTAGTATAAGGATTATATAAGCTAAGCTTAATTAAACCCTTCTAAGGAAAGAAAGCAGAAGGAAAGAAGTAAGAGAGAAAGCCTTTATAAACGGTAATTAACTAAGATTACGTTATAGTTATAGTTAATTCTACCTGTCCTTTATATACGTTCCTCCCTTCTAATTATATTATAATCTTATTACGTCTTAAGGATTATAGCTCTACTAAGAGACGGTCTTCTATAAAGATCCTTCTATAGGTAAGCCGTTACTTAGGATACCTATCACTATAAGCAGCAACTTTTTTTCTTTCTTTTTATCTCTATAATGTTACGGACGCTTTAAGTACGATGTTATAACTACTTGGAGAAGAGACGGAAGAAGCTAGTTGGTTAATTCAAGCACGGTCTAGGATGGAGCCGATAGAACTATATAACGAGGAATGGTAACTAAGGTTACGTAATATAATCTATATAATCTATAGGATCTATATAATCCGTAACAGAGTAAACAAAGCATATATATATTACGTACAAGAAGGATTTTATAGGAGTTTGGTTATATATTTAAGGACCCTTAGTCCCTACCTAGATAGTTCCTTTTTTATAGTGATTCTCAGAATATAATTAGAGTTAATCTGTTAGGTAACCACTCTACTAGTTATTATTATATTATTAACTTTTATACTTATATTTCTTACACACCTAGCCTAATAACAGAACCTATTATAGTTCTTACTATAAGGTTCCGTTACACAATTACTACCTAGTTACGGTATTAAATACAGAAAGTTAGACAATATACCACTAAAAGCAGCCACTATAACGCTATTGACGGCGGCAACTACTTTAAGGTTAGGTAACGACACTAACTCACAACAACCTATAACGGTTGGACAACTATAAGAGATAGTCGACTAGCTAATAGAAAATAATATAACGTTGGAAAATAGGATTAACGGGATAGGCGCAGCAAAGGTTAAGTTACTATCAATTAAAAGATACTTAGAAGAGAGATCGAAGCTTAAAGGATTCCTTATATAAATACACTTTAAAGTAGCGTAAGAGGGAGCTAAGCTGGCAATACCTATAGATCAAATAGTATACGCAGGATTATTCTTAACAGGAAGAGCACTTAAGTGGTTTAAGCCTTACCTTATAGAAATTTAGGTAAACAGAATAATGACTATAAACTAAGAGGTACGGTTTATGTTCTTAAGCTAGAATGGATTTATAAAGCAACTCACACAAATATTTAGAGACCTAGAGGCAGTAACTACGGCGGAAAAAAAACTCTAAGATATTACGCAGTAAACCTCAGCAATTAAGTATATAACGTAGTTTTAGACGTTAGCAATATAAGTAGAGTGGAATAATAGGGCGCTTATGGCATAATATAAATAGGGACTTAAGGCTAAAGTTTAGGACGCGATTATCCTAATAGAAGATACGGACACCCTAAGGGAACTAATAGATTAGGTAATTAAGATTAATAATTAGATCTACTAAAGGGAATAGGCTAAAAAAGGTTAGGATAAAGTTCTATAGTTATATAAGGCGTAGAGTACGTAACAACTAAAGCTAAGTTAAAAACTATAGTATAGCGCAGAGCTAATAAACCTAAGTGGTACTAAAGAAGCCTATAAGAGATAAAGTAAGAAACCGTAGAAACCTAGAGGACAAGGATTAAGTAATTAAAGGTTTAAAAAGTAGGGGCTAAACCAGGGATCTTAGTAGCAGAAGATATTTAGGCAGACTCTATAGCAAAAGCAATAGTTTAGAGAGGGAGCTTACATAAATTACGGAAAATAAGGTCACTTTGTAAGGAATTATAAAGATAGTTAGAGATACTATGTAATAAAAGGAACTAAATTAATAATAGACGATATATATATATAGAGGGATAATAATATACTATAAGAAACAAAAGAATATTTAATTAAAAGTTTTGCGTTTTGTTATAACAACGCATACCAAATTTATAAGGACGCTAAGTACGGCGTAAGCTATTAGCTATAAGAGCCAGCACCTATAGGATATAGAGGAACCAATAAACTAGTTTGCAGATCGGATATTAAGGACGATAAATTTAATGTAGGCGAAACATTCTATAACGATAAGGTAATAAGAGCGGTTTACTAGGAACATACAGCTATTAGAGATATTACACTAGAAGTAGAGAATAATTCTACTATAGAATAGGGAACATTAGTAGGGATTAAGACCCTACCTAACACGATATCTATCGCTTCGCGAGACGCAAGAGAAGTAGGATAGTAAACTACTTTGGCACTTAATAAAGGCAAAAGGCTAAAGGCTTAAGATTCTTAAGACGAGATAAGAGACGACTAAGATTCTTAAGACGAGATAAGGTAAGCTTAAGGACCTACAACGGACAAAAACCGATAGAGTAGAGCAGCAGCTTAGTTTGGAGATATATAAATGAGCTTAGGATAGAAGTTCCTACAGGCATAAAATTCTCAAGACGAGATAAGTAAGATTTAAGACTCTTAAGACGAGATAAAAACACTAAGTAAGCCTAAATAGACTAAGGCTGGAGCTAAGCTTAAGTTAGAAGCGAGCTCAGGATTAAAGAATCTAAGGGGTTAAGAATTTAGAGTACAAATTAGGACACCTACAGGTAAGAAGTAAGGAGCTTCTTTATAGATTAGAGAATCTGCAATATAAATAGTAACTAAACTAGGAGATAGATATATAGACCTAGAAGACTTACTAAGGGAATATAGTGTTCGGCCTAAAGATTAAAAAGTCGATACTAAGATTAAGAAGTAAGAGAACTTTAAAGATTAGAGCATAAGACGCAAACTAAAAGAAACTATAGAAGAATTTAGGCAAAGAATTATTATATAGCAAGAACAGAAACTAAATAAGAGATTTAGTACATTGGGACGTATAAAGAATAGAGTGTTAGTATAAAGAATTACTAATAGGCTAAGAGCAGGCATACTAAGAGCTAAGTGGCTTACCGAACTGGAAGATAAAGAGGATTTAGAAATTCCTACTAGGTTTAAGGAACGATATATAAAGGGCTGTTACGATATAGTAATAAGAAGATACTTCCTTATAGATAAGCCGTATATACTCTAGCTGTAACGGAACCTAGTAGCAAGAACTACGGTGGGCTCGTTATTGGGCTAGGTGTATAGGAAATGTAAGTAATAATAGTCGATAAGTAATAACAACTGGTGGAGTAGTTGCCTAATAGATTAACTCTAATTGTATTCTAAGAATTACTATAAGGAAGAAACTATCTAGGTAGGGACTAAGGGTCCTTAAATACACAACCGTACTCCTATATAACCCTTCTTATACGTAATATATATATGCTCTGTCTGCTCTATTATAGATTATATAGATCTTACGGATTATATAGATTACCCTATATAACCTTAATTACCATTCCTTATTACATAGTTCTATTGGCTCTATTTTAGACCGTGCTTATATTAACTAACTAGCTTCTTTCGTCTCTTTTCTAAGTAGTTATAATATTATACTTAAAGCGTCCATAACACTATCTCCCTCCTCTTTATCTTTGTCTTTAAAGATTTAAAATATCTCTAAGTTGTTTACTAGAGGTATAATATCCGTTTAATTAATTTGGTTAATATTATTGCTTATTATACCTAAAGCAATTTCTTCTTTCTTAACTACTTGTTATGTTTGCACTGTTGCTATAATATTATCTCTTAGTAAGATTATACCATCTCCGTATTCTTGCTATTTAAAAAAGGGGTTAGTTTATATTGTGTTAGCGAACCTATTTTCGCGATAACCGTCCTTTTACTTAGAGTGCACTAAAGCGAATATTTATTCGTTCTGTAACGTTTGCTTTATCTCTAATACTAAATATATATAACCTATTACTCTTAATAGTCGTCTGGTTCCCTAATTAATTTGTCTTAGGGTTTTATATTTAATCTACTGCTACGCGGCTAGATAATAAACTGTCTATTACTCTTACTAAATTACGCTATTCTTAGGACGCTAAATGGGAGGCTGCCGATGCTTAGTAACGGGCCCTTAAGTCTCGTCTTGCGGCGTCCGCTCGGTTAATCCGTCTTAAGAAGGTACGTAAGAAGGTGCGTTTTAAGGAGTAGAAACTTATAAAATAAGGTTTGCAGGAACTTAGCAATAAAAGAACGAATTCTCTTCTAATAGAGAAGGAAATAGATCTAAGTAGTTCGGTAACTACTCTTCTTAGGTCCCCCTTAGGTGACTTATTCTTTAGTAATTCCTCTTTATTAATACTGCTTAACCTAATCTTTTTTAATACTCTTATACCTTTCCTATAGCGTTCTTTAAATTCTCTAGTAGCTCCTAGGTAGTCTTAGTATAGCCTATTTACTTAACCTTATACTATATTTTATTGTTAATATCCTTATAACTAATAATCTTTAAAACTTGCTATTCGTCTTCTTCTTATCCTCTATACGTGTCTGCTTTGTAAACTAGTAGCTTAATATTCCCGTATACTAGCTCTAGTATTGCGATATACTATATAGGGTAGATCTTTATTTTGGCTGGTAGGTTTAACTTAAATATAACCAGTGAAATCTTCTACGTAATTTTAAAAGGTCCTAGTCTAACGTGGTCTAATTTCTTACTTAGTCGTTAACTCTTAAAATTTTTATATAGTAGCTATACTTTATCTCCCTCCTTAAAATCTAGTCCCTTAGATCTCTTAGCATTATAGTACTTTTTTATTCTCTCTTATACTTTCTTTACTAATTCTATAAGATCTATATAAAGATTTATTAACGTCTTTATTCTTTTCTTAGCTATACTACTTATTTTCTTTGCTTACTATAGTGACAATAATGTTCTTAGCTTATATCTATAATTCGCCTTAAATGGTAATATACCTATTCCTTCTTAAGGTATTATATTATATATAAACTGTAACCGACTACCGGACCTTGCATATTACCCTATTTCACCTACGTCAGCACTACCCTTATATATCTTGTATACCTTATATTACCCTATTTCGACTACGTATTAGTCTCCCCTTTTATCCTATTACCTATACCTTTCTCATGTATATATACCACTTAATTTCCATAGATTTATAATTAAGTCGCTTGTTTAATTCCTATACACTGCAAAGCTTATATAAACTGTATAACTAGTAATAGCGATACCTAATTGTTCTATATATAATTAATATAATGCCTTAGATACTGCTCTAGTGTCTAATTTAGTTTTTCCGTTTAACCGTCTATCTGTAGATAATATGCGGTAGAAGTTGCTACTTAAACTCCTTACTTCGCTAAAAATACCTCCCAGAATACTGCTATAAATCTTAAATCTCTATCTAATATAATCTTACTTAGTGCTTTATATCTTGCGAATACTTCCTTAATATAAATTCTAGTAATATCTTCCGCTAAGATTTCTTCTATGCATACTATAAAGTATCCCTACTTTATAAGCTTATCCACTATTACTAAGATCGCGTTATAATCTTATCCGGTAATAGGATTTTTTAACTTTAGCAACTTAATAATAAAGTCCTATAATATAACCTCCTATAGTCTCTCTGGTGTTTTAATAGGTTATAGCCCTCTATATAGCTTATACCTTATTAGTTTATTTCTTTAGCAATTTAAATACTCCTTTATAATCTTCCTAGCTATCCCCTAGATTCCATTAATAATATACTCCTCTTAGAGTCTTAATACTAAGCCTATAGCTCTATTATATCCTTAAGTTAATCCCTTATAGAAATCTTTTATAAACTGCTCTGCTATACTTCTTAGGATATACTTCGCTTCTTAATTTTTATATATATCCATCTATAGATCTTTTAGCTATGCTTCTAGAATTCTTTATACCTAAAAGCTTTCTAGTATCTTATAGACTTTCTCTAACTTATTACTCTTTTAAGTTACTATAATTTTTAGATAATTATACCTAATTAATCCGTCTATATCTTTTTACAGTAAAGCCCCTAATGGCTTTTTATTATTCTATAGTTTAGCCTTATAACTTAAAGCATCTGCTTATATATTGTCTGTACCCTTAGTATACTAAATTTTAAAATAGTATTCTATAAGTATCTCTGCCCATCTAACCTATCTTTAATTAAGTTCCTTTGTTATTAGAAATCCTATTAGGTTTTTATAATCTGTCTTAACTATAAATAGTTTCTCTATACCTTATAAGAATGCTCTCTATTTCTTTAACGCTATAACTATACCTAATAACTTCTTATTATAGATGTTATAGTTTAACTCTAATAGTGTTATCTTCTAACTATAATATGCCACTAGGTACTATCCATCTTAATATTTTTATATAAAGTATACTCCTAGTATATAGTTTAATGCATTTATTTCTATAACCGTCTCTAGTTTTAGTTAATAGATCTTAAGAACTGGCTTCTAGGTACTAAATAACTCTTTAACCTTCTTAAAGAGTTCCTTCTATTCCTCTCCCTATACCTATAGTTCTTCTTTCTTTATTAATTACGTAAATAGCTTAATATCTTTTAACTACTATGCTATAAACCTCCTGCAGTAATTACAAAACCCTAGAAATAATCTTAACTACGTAATATTCTTTAGTTCTTACTAATTTACTATAGCCTTAATCTTCTTTAGATCTATACTAAGTTAGCCTAGTTTAATAATAAATCTAATAAAATCGGTCTTTCTAGTAAAGAACTTGCATTTTTTAATTACTACTAGCATCTGTTCTTCTTGTAGTCTCTTTAAAACCCATTTAACGTATTCTCCGTATTCTTCCTTAGTTATTAAGTAGATAATAATATTATTAAGATATACTATAATAAATTTATCTAAGTATTCTTTTAATATATTGTTAATACGCTTCTAGAACGTTGCTAGTGCGTTTATAAGCCCGAATTATATAACTAATAGTTTATATAGTCCTTCCTTTAACCTAAAGGCTGCCTTCTATTTATCGCCTTCCTTAATTCTAATCTAATAGTACGCCTATCTTAGATCTATCTTTATAAAGATTTACGCGTTGCCTATCCTATCTTAGATTTCGCTAATTAAGGGTAAAGGATACCTATCCTTTTTGGTAATGCTATTTAACTATCTATAGTTAATATACAGCCTTAGTTTGCTATTTTTCTTTAGTATAAATAGTACTGGATATCCCGCTAATAACTGTGATGGTCTAATATATCCCTTTTGTAAATTTTCCTAGATAAACTCTTTTAATGCTCTACCTTCTTTTTTGGTAAGCTTATAGATTAAAAAAAACTTTAGACTTATTCTTAGTTCTAACTCTATCTTATAGTCCTATACTGTATACTCTAATAGCTTTTCACTTTCTAGTAACTATAGTTTCTTACTATACTTATAGTATCTCTTTAGTACATAACTTAAGCCTCGCTTAGTCTCTTTATATATTACTCTAACTTAGTACTATACTATTTTAGCTTATTATTATATCTTATGGCATTAAGTATCTCTAATATCGACTTAACCTATAATCCAATCGATCTTTAGATTATATTCCTATAATTAAGGCATTTCTAGTACTGCCTCATCCCGTCCTAATAGTAGGATATTAAAAGATATCTTAATTCGTCTTCCTTTAATAGTTATCTAAATAGGTCCTGTTTTAAGATTAATAATCTCTCCTTTATAGGCTATTAGATCTCCTAAAATTGTAACTAATAGGTAAGGTTCCTCCTTTTGTCTATAAGGTAATCCTATTCTTTTAACTACTGCTAGTAAGATATGGTTCCTTATTGCTCTACTATCTATTAGCGCTTTAAACTGCTAATCTTGCTATTTAACTTATAAATTTAGGTGTTGTCCTTAAATTTCTTTAAGGGTCTAAGGTTCTACTACTGGTTCCCTCTAATTTCGTAGGCCTCTACTTTTTCTAACTATTGGCTGCTTAATCCTAGTATACTTAGCTCGCTCTTTAGCTAATGCCTAGTTTGCTTTTTATCTTTAATATACTATAGACACATGTTTTTTAGGTATTCCTACTACTATTATCCGTCTAAGTATTCTTCCGTAAGGAATCTTCCTAGTTAAAGTACTAAGCTTTCTTCCTCTTAGACTTCTGCTGGATGCCATCTATATATATATTTAGCATTTCTATACTATTACTCGTCTATTATCTAGTATATCCTTATAAAGTATTTCTAATTCTTTTCTTTTGGATTCTTATATATTTTATATATGTCGTCTATGTACGCAATCTATAATAACGTATAGTATGCTAGGTGCTTTAGGTTAACTCTTAGCTCGTCTTTATCCTTAAGTTTAAACCTTTATTATGCTAATCTAAATGTTATAACTTTATTTGTAGGTATTAAGATACGCCTCTTGCTTCTCTAGTCCTCTAAATACTCCTTTAGATCTTTTGATATTATAATTAAGGCTCCTTTAATATACGTTATGGCCTTTTTTGTAATTAGGTGGTCTTAGATAACTCTTTTATCCAACTATATATAGAAATCTTCCCACTTATTATTGTGCCTTTGCCTATACTACTTTTAGTATAGCTACTAGAGTGTGTACGGCTTGTCCGTAAGGAAGTATCTTTTTATTACTATGTTGTAATAGCCCTTTATATATTATTTTTTAAACCTAGTTAGGATTCCTAGATCCTCTTTATCTTCCAGTTTAGTAAGCCACTTAGCTCTTAGTGTGCCTGCCCTAGGCCTATTAGTAATTCTTTATACTAGCGCTCTATCCCTTATACGTCCTAATATACTAGATCTCTTATCTAGTTTCTGTTCTTACTATGCGATAATTCTTTACCTAAATTCTTCTATAGTTTCTTTTAGTTTATGCCTTATGCTTAGATCCTTAAAGTCTTCGTACTTCTTAATCTTAGTATTAACTTTTTAATCTTTAGTCCGAACACTGTATTCTACTAGTAAGTCCTCTAGGTCTATATATTTGTCTTCTAGTTTAATTACTATTTGCGCTATAGATTCTCTAATCTATAAAGAAGCTCCTTGCCTTTTACCTATAGGTGTCTTAATTCGTACTCCGAATTCTTGGCCCCTTAGATTCTTTAATCCTAAGCTTGCTTCTAACTTAAGCTTAGCTCTAGCCTTAGTCTAACTAGGCTTACTTAGTGTTTTTATCTCGTCTTAAGAGTCTTAAATCTCACTTATCTTATCTTAAGAGTCTTATGCCTTTAGGAAACTTCGTCCTAAGCTTATTCGTATATTACTAAACTAAGCCGTTACTCTACTCTATTGGTTATCGTCTATTATAGGTCCTTAAGCTTACCTTATCTTATCTTAAGAATCTTAGTCGTCTCTTATCTCGCTGTGAGAATCTTAAGCCTTTGGCCTTTTGCCTTTATTAAATGCCGAAGTGGTTCGCTGTCCTACTTCTCTTACGTCTTGTAAAGCGATAGACATCGTGTCTAGTAGGGTTTTAATCCCTACTAATGTTCCCTGTTCTATAGTGGAATTATTCTCTACCTCTAGTATAATATTTCCGATAGCTACGTGTTCCTAATAAACCGCTCTTATTGCCTTATCGTCACGAAGTGTTTTGCCTACGTTAAATTTATCGTCCTTAATGTCCGATCTGCGAACTAGTTTATTGGTTCCTCTATATTCTATAGGTGCTAGCTCCTATAGCTAATAGCTTGCGCCATACTTAGCGTTCTTATAAATTTAGTATGCGTTATTATAACAAAACGCAAAACTTCTAATTAAACATTCTTTTGTTCCTTGTAGTATATTATTGTCCCTCTATATATATATATTGTCTACTAGTCTTATGCCCTTTACTATATGGTAACTTTACCTACTTTTATAGTCTCTAATATAGTGACCCTATTTTCCGCAATTTATATAAGCTCCTTCTTTAAACCATTTTTCTTACTGTAAAGTCCGCCTAAATATCTTCTGCTGCTAAGATCCCTAATTCGGCCTCTGCTTCTTAGACCTTTAATTACTTAATCTTTATCCCCTAGGTTTCTATGGGTTCTTACTCTATCTCTTATAGGCTTCTTTAGTACTACTTAGGTCTATTAGCTCTACGCTATACTATAGTTTTTAACTTAGCTTTTATTATTGCGTACTCTACGCCTTATATAACTGTAGAACTCTATCCTAACCCTTTTTAGCCTGTTCCCTTTAGTAGATCTAATTATTAATCTTAATCGCCTAATCTATTAATTCCCTTAAGGTATCCGTATCTTTTATTAGGATAATTACGTCCTAGACTTTAGCCTTAAGTCCTTATTTATACTATACTATAAGCGCCCTATTATTCCACTTAACTTATATTACTAACGTCTGAAACTGTGTTATATACTTAATTGCTAAGGTTTATTGCGTAATGTCTTAGAGTTTTCTTTCCGCCGTAGTTACTACCTCTAGGTCTCCGAATATTTGTGTAAGTTACTTAATAAATCCATTCTAGCTTAAGAACATAAACCGTACCTCTTGGTTCGTAGTCATTATTCCGTTTACCTAGATTTTTATTAGGTAAGGCTTAAACTATTTAAGTGCTCTTCCTATTAAGAATAATCCTGCGTATACTATTTAATCTATAGGTATTGCCAGCTTAGCTCCCTCTTACGCGACCTTAAAGTATATTTATATAAGAAATCCTTTAAGCTTTGATCTCTCTCCTAAGTATCTTTTAATTAATAGTAACTTAACCTTTGCTGCGCCTATCCCGTTAATCCTATTTTCCAACGTTATATTATTTTCTGTTAACTAGTTAACTATCTCTTATAACTGTCTAACTGTTATAGGTTGCTATAAGTTAGTGTTTACTATACTGGTGTCGTTACCTAACCTTAATATAGTTACTGCCGTTAATAGCGTTATAGTGGCTGCTTTTAGTGGCATGTTATCTAACTTACTGTTATTAATACCGTAACCGGGTAGTAATTATATAATGGAACCTAGTAGTAAGAACTACGGTGGGCTTGTTATTGGGCTAGGTATATAGGAAATGCAAGTAATAATAGTTAATAAGTAATAATAACTGGTGGAGTGGTTGCCTAATAGATTAACTTTAATTGTATTCTAAGAATTACTATAAGGAAGGAACTATCTAGGTAGGGACTAAGGGTCCTTAAATATACAACCGTACTCCTATAAAACCCTTCTTATACGTAATATACGTATGCTCTATCTACTCTGTTATAGATTATATAGATCCTACGGATTATACAGATCACCCTACGTAACCTCGGTTACTATTCCTCGTCACATAGTTCTATCGGCTCCATCTTAGACCGTGCTTATATTAACCAACTAGCTTCTTCTGTCTCTTCTCTAAGTAGTTATAATATCGTACTTAAAGCGTCCGTAACACTAGCAGCTATACTAAAAGTGGTATAGGTAGAGGCACAATAATAAATAGGAAGATTTCTATATATAGTTGGATAAGAAAGTTATCCAAGACCACCTAATTATAGAAAAGGCTATAAATTATATTAAAAAAGCCTTAATTATAATGTTAAAGGATCTAGAGGAATAATTGGAGGACTAGAGAAGTAAGAGACGTATCTTAGTACCTGCAAATAAAGTTATAATATTTAGATTAGCACGATAGAGGTTTAAACTTAGGGATAAAGACGAGCTAAGAGTTAACCTAAAGCACCTAGTATACTACACGTTATTATGGATTGCGTATATAGACGATATATATAAGATATATAAGAATCTAAAGGAAAAGAATTGGAAATACCCTGTAAGGATATACTGGATAATAGATAAGTAATAATATAGGAATGCTAAATATATATATAGATGGCATCTAGCAGAAGTCTAAGAAGAAGGAGATTTAATACTTTAACCAGGAAGATTCCTTATAGAAGAATGCTTAGACGGATAATAGTAGTGGGAATGCCTAGAGAATACGTGTTTATAGTATATTAAAGATAAAAAGCGAACTAGGCATTAGCTAAAGAGTAAGCCAAGCGCAGTAGGATTAAGTAGCTAATAGTTAGGAAAAGTAGAGGCCTACGGGACTAGAGGGAGCCAGTAGTAGAGCCTTAGACCCTTAAAGGAATTTAAAGACGGCACCTAAATTTAGGAATTAAATAGTAAAATTAATAGTTTAAAGCGCTAATAGATAGTAAAGTAACGCAAAACTATATCTTACTAGCAGTAGTTAAGAGAATAGGGCTACCGCATAGATAGAAGGAGCAACTTTACCTATTAGTTATGATTTTAGGAGATCCAATAGCCTATAAAGGAGGGATTATCAGTCTTAAAACAGGACCTATTTAGTTAACTATTAAAAGGAGATAAATCAAGATATCTTTTAATATCCTACCATTAGGACGGGATAAGGCAGTATTAGGGATACCTTAGTTATAGGAATATAATCTAAGGATTAATTAGATTACAGGTTAGGTCGATATTAGAGATACTTAACGCCGCAAGATATAATAATAAGCTAAGTTAATATAGTACTAAGTAGAAGCGACCTATAAAGAAATAGAGAAAGGGCTGAGCTATATACCAAAGAGATACTATAAGTATGGTAAGAAACTATAGTTACTAGAAAGTAAGAAGCTATTAAAGTATATAGTATGGGACTATAAGATAAAATTAGAACTAGAAATAAGTTTAAGGTTCTTTCTAATTTATAAGCTTACCGAAAAAGAAGGTAGAGCATTAAAAGAGTTTATCTAGGAAAACTTATAAAAGGGATATATTAGACCATCGCAATTATTAGCGGGTTATTTAGTACTATTTATACTAAAGAAGAATGGTAAACTAAGGCTATATATCGACTACAGATAGTTAAATAGCATTACTAGAAAGGATAGGTATTTTTTACCCTTAATTAGCGAAATCTAAGATAGGATAGGTAATGCGTAAATCTTTATAAAGATAAATCTAAGATAGGCGTACTATTAGATTAAGATTAAGGAAGGCAATAAATGGAAGGCAGCCTTTAGGTTAAAGGAAGAACTATATAAACTATTAGTTATATAATTCGGGCTTATAAACGCACTAGTAATATTCTAGAAGCGTATTAATAATATATTAGAAGAACACTTAAATTAATTTATTATGGTATATTTTAACGATATTATTATCTATTTAATAACTAAAGAAGAATATAGGGAATATGTTAAATAGGTCTTAAAGAAACTATAAGAGGAATAAATGTTAGTAGCGATTAAGAAATATAAGTTCTTTACTAAGAAGACTAATTTTATTAAATTTATTATTAAATTAGGCTAACTTAGTATAGATCTAAAGAAGATCGAGGCTATAGTAAATTGGTAAAAACTAGAGAATATTATATAGTTAAGATTGTTTTTAGGGTTTTATAATTACTATAGAAGGTTTATAGCGTAGTAGTTAAAAGATATTAAACCATTTATATAATAAAGAAAGAAAGAAGAACTATAGGTATAGGGAGAGGAATAATAAGAACTCTTTAAAAAAGTTAAAGAGTTATTTACCTAGGAGCCAGTTCTTAAGATCTATTAACTAAAATTAGAGACGGTTATAGAAATAGATATATTAAACTATATACTAAGGGCGTGCTTTATATAAAGATATTAAGATAGATGGCACCTAGTAGCATACTATAGTTAAAAGATAACACTACTAGAGTTAAACTATGACATTTATAATAAGGAGTTATTAGGTATAATTACAGCATTAAAGAAATAAAGAGTATTCTTATAAGGTATAGAGAAACTATTTATAGTTAAGATAGATTATAAGAACCTAATAGGATTCCTAATAATAAAGGAACTTAACTAAAAATAGGTTAGATAGGCGGAGATGCTTATAGAATACTATTTTAAGATTTAGTATACTAAGGGTACAGACAATATAAGGGCAGATGCTCTAAGTTAAAAGGCTAAACTATAAAATGATAAAAAGCCATTAGGGGCTTTACTGTAAAAAGATATAGATAGATTAATTAGATATAACTATCTAAAGATTATAGCAACTTAAGAGAGTAATAAACTAGAGAAAGTCTATAAGATACTGGAAAGCTTTTAGGTATAAAGGATTTTAGAAGAATAGCTAGAAGATCTATAGACGGATATATACGAAAATTAAGAAGTAAAATATATCCTAAGAAGTATAGCAGAGTAATTTATAGAAGAATTCTATAAGGGATTAACTTAAGGATATAATGGAGCTATGGGCTTAGTATTAAGACTCTAAGAGGAGTATATTATTAATGGAATCTAAAGGATAGCTAGAAAGGTTATAAAAGAATATCTAAATTACTAAAGGAATAAACTAATAAGGCATAAGCTATATAGAGGGCTACAACCTATTAAAATACCAGAGAGACTATAGGAAGTTATATTATAGGACTTTATTATTAAGTTACTAAAATTAAGAGATTCTATTACCGGATAAGATTATAACGTAATCTTAGTAATAGTAGATAAGCTTATAAAGTAGGGGTACTTTATAGCATATATAGAAGAAATCTTAGCGGAAGATATCGCTAGAATCTATATTAAAGAAGTATTTATAAGATATAGAGTACTAAGTAAGATTATATTAGATAGGGATTTAAGATTTATAGTAGTATTCTAGGAAGTATTTTTAGCAGAGTAAAGAGTTTAAGCAGTAACTTTTACTATATATTATCCGCAGATAGACGGTTAAATAGAGAGATTAAATTAGATACTAGAATAGTATCTAAGGCATTATATTAATTATATATAGAATAATTGGGTATTACTATTACTAGTTATATAGTTTGCATATAATGTAATACCTTAAGAAGGAATAGGCATATTACTATTTAAGGCAAATTATGGATATAAGCTAAGGACATTATTGTTACCGCAATAGGTAAAGAAAACAAGTAGTATAGCTAAAGAAAGAATAAAGACACTAATAAATCTTTATATAGACCTTATAGAATTAGTAAAGGAAGTATAAGAGAGAATAAAAAGGTACTATAATATTAAGAGATCTAAGGGACCAGATCTTAAGGAGGGAGATAAAGTATAGCTACTATACAAAATTTTTAAGAGTTAACAACTAAGTAAGAAGTTAGACTACGTTAGACTAGGACCTTTTAAAATTATATAAAGGATTTTACCGGTTATATTTAAGTTAAACTTACCAGCTAAAATAAAGATCTACCCTATATAGCACATTATAATACTAGAGCCAGTATATAAGAATATTAAGCCACTAGTCTATAAAGCAGACATATATAGAGGGTAGGAAGAAGATAAATAGTAAGTTTTAAAGATTGTTAGTTATAAGGACATTAATAATAAAATATAGTATAAGGTTAAGTAGATAGGCTATACTAAGACTATCTAGGAGCTATTAGAGAATTTAAAGAACGCTATAAGAAAGGTATAGAAGTATTAGAAGAAATTAGGTTAGGTAGTATTAATAAATAAAAATCGCTAAAGAATAAGTTACCTAAGGGGGACCTAAGAAGAGTAGTTGCCGAACTACTTAGATCTATTTCCTTCTCTATTAAAAGAGAATCTATTCTTTTATTGCTAAGTTCCTATAAACCTTATTCTATAAGTTTCTACTCCTTAAAACAAACCTTTTTATAAACCTTCTTAAGACGGATTAACTAAGCGGACGCCATAAGATAAGACTTAAGGGCCCGTTGCTAAGCTTTAGTAGCCTCTTATTTAGTATTATAAAAACGGTATAACTCCGCTAAAGTAATAGATAGCTTATTATCTAGTTATATAGCAGTAGATTAAATATAAAACCCTAAAATAAATTAATTAGGGAACTAGACGACTATTAAGAGTAATAGGTTATATATATTTAGTATTAGAGACGGAGTAAACGTTATAAGACGAATAAATATTTGCTTTAGTGCACTTTAAGTAAGAGGATAGTTATTATAAAGATAGGTTTGCCAACGTAATATAGACTAACCCCTCTTTTAAATAGCGAGAATATGGAGACGGTATGATCTCACTAAGAGATAATATTATAGCTATAGTACGAATGCGACGAGCAGTCGAAGAAGAAGAAATTACTTTAGGTATAATAAGTAATAATATTAACCAAATTAACTAGAGGGATATTATACCTCTAGTAAACGACTTAAAGATATTAGGAATCTTTAAGGACGAAGATAGAGAGGAGGGAGATAGTATTATAGACGCTTTAAGTACA
The DNA here is from genome assembly GCF_001692895.1 of Cenococcum geophilum 1.58. Classification (NCBI taxonomy): domain Eukaryota; kingdom Fungi; phylum Ascomycota; class Dothideomycetes; order Gloniales; family Gloniaceae; genus Cenococcum; species Cenococcum geophilum. The sequence continues at coordinate 1,165,724 of NW_027137609.1, forward strand.
ATATTATAACTACTTAAAGAAGAGACGGAAGAAGCTAGTTAGTTAATTTAAGTATAATCTAGGATAGAGCCGATAGAACTATATGACGAGGAATAGTAACTAAGGTTACGTAATATAATCTATATAATCTATAGGATCCGTATAATCCGTAATAAAGTAGATAAAGCATATATATATTATATATAAACAGGATTTTATAGGAGTCCGGTTATATATTTAAGGACCCTTAATCCCTACCTAGATAGTTCCTTCTTTATAGTAATTCTTAGAATACAATTAGAGTTAATCTATTAGGCAACCACTCCACCAGTTATTATTACATTGTTGACTTTTGTACTTGCATTTCCTACACACCTAGCCCAATAACAGGACCTATCGTAGTTCTTACTATAAGGTTCCGTTACATATAACAAACACGTAAAGTAACTATAAGTAAGGCTTATTTAAGGAACACTTGGCACTATAATGGCTAGCACTTTTAGAGACTAAGAGTCTTCTATTATACTTTTACCTTACTGCTATAAGCAATTAGGAAAAGAGTTTACTTCTTTAAAGCTAGTTCTAAATCCTTAGTCTTAATAACTGCTCTTATAGAGAATAACTTTATGTGTAGTCTTCTTCCTTTTATTCTTATTACTAGTAACTATCTCTTATAAGTATTTTACATTTTTACGCTCTGTAATTTTTAATTTAGCATTTTTATTTCCTTTTAAGTTAAGAGAAGAGCTACTTACTTTAAGAAACCTTAGTTAAGTATATTAGAGGTTAAAGTTAATTTTTAGTACTAACTAATGTTATTATTATGGAAAAGTCTTAGTAAGGAAAATCTAACTAATTAAATAACTTCGACTGCTGGTTAAAGTTCCTTAATATGTTAATAATTTATATAATAGTCCTTTTTAATTTACCTTTTCTGGAAAATACTATAAGGCCTTTATTTTAATTTCTTATTATTTCGTTTTATTTAGTTATACGCGCCTATTTACTTTTCTCTTATATTAAGAAGATACTATTATAACTCTTGTTTTAAAATACTACCTATACGCCTGTTGCGCATATGAAATATTACTATAAAAATATTTAGAACTATAGAACTCCGCTTAAAAGAAAAGCCGCCGCCTTTGCCTCCTATGCCTCTACCTCCCGCGCCTTTGCCTCCTACTATCCGGTTAATAGCCCTTATATACTAAGGAAAGGCGCAGATAATAGAGGTTATCCTTAGGGCCGCCTAAAGCTACCTAGTTAATTAGCGCGTAAATATCTATTATAGTTTAATACAGGCTATTATAAACTAGGAGTATAATATAGTTAAGGCTATAAAAAATGCGATGGTTAAGATTAAGAAGGATAATAAGCTTAAGGGAAATTTGGGAAATAAAGATTGGAAAAACGCCTTTATAGATATTAGAAAGCTCTCTAAGATTACCTATAAGATTAATAAGATTAAGGCGGTGCGAAATATAATTAAGAAGAAGTAGGGAGAGGAACTTTTAGAAGGTCCCTGTAAGCTCTTCTATATATATTACGCACTAAAAAGTATCCGTATCTTTATTAATTAGGTAAAAAGAAGTTAGATCTCTAGGAAAGATGCGTTAGAAATAATTAATAATACAATACTAAGCCGTTTAAAACTCTTAAAGGCTAGGATCTTAAGGACCCTATACCTAATACCCTTAGACTTTCTTACTACCTATAAATTTAGATTGGTAGTTAATAAGGAGTTAATTAAGAAATAGAAGCTCGTTTATTATCTAAGTTAAGGCTATAAGCTTTTAGTGCTAGCCTTAACTGTTAAAACTAAAGAGGAATCTATACTAGAGCTAGTTGCTCTAGCACCTCTATTATTACCTTTTAAGGAGGTTAAAGGCTTAAACGTAAGAATGCTGCGTAGCTTATTTCTATTTAGAGGCAAGGTACCTAAAGCGTAAGGAGAAGACTCCAAATCTGATAAATCTATATCTTTAAAGGATGGCCTTATCGCCGGCTCCCTATAGAAACGTAGGGCTGGGAAAGCTTCTAAGAAATCCCTAAAAAAGAAGCTAAAGATAGGACCTGCGGAGTCTCTGGCTTCTGGTAGAGCTAATAGGCGGAAGGAAAAAGCAATAATAATTGCTAAAGGAGAGGTAATTGTTGTAAAAGTACGGCCGAAGCGGAAAATAAAATGCTCGTGTTATTCTAAAACGCCAGCTAAATTAATTAAGGCCCTTAATTCTAAGAAAGAGCTAGAAGATGGTATCTTTTCTATCTTATACCAATTTATTATGGCCTAGTAAGGAAATAGAATAGAAGTCCGCGCGTTATACTAGATGCATCTTTAGAAAATGGCAGGGTTGTTAGGATTAGATACTAGCGTTTCTTTTACTAATTTATATTTACGAATCCACTTAGTCTCTAAGAACTATAATACTGTTAATATTCTCTAGACGGCTAAAAGCTCCTATTTCTGGTTTAAAAAGAATAGTTGCCTAGAGTATGCAAATGATAACCTTAGAATTTACGCTTATTCTGCTATATAGCCTAGCAATTATCTAGTAGACTGCGTGGGATTAAGAAAGCTTATATTAGGCTTAAAAGGGGAACTTAAATAGGACCTGCTCGGAATCCACTACGCCGATTTATTTAAATGGTGGGAAGATATTAGAATTTTAGGCATTTTTAAAAAAGAGTTTAATATGTACGCACACCATTTGTGAAAGACTACTAGGGAAGAGAAAGATAGTATCCTCTGGATTATATGTTATTCCTTGCTATAATAGGTAGTTTATATAGATCTAGAGCACTATAGACACACTATGGCTTTACGCACTAATAATGCTACTCGTTTTATTATATATCTAAGCTACGCGCTCCGGTTTCTTAATAGCTATCTTCCTAAAAAACAGAACTTGGAAATTGATCTTCTCTAGGTACGTAAAGGAGGGCTAAATTCTAGAGACAGCTAGCTTTATTCTTGTGTTTCCTTAGTTAAGGAGGGAAGTTAGTCTTATATAGAACTCCTACCTAGAATGCATTAGTACATACTAGAATGGGTAGATTTACTTTAAGAGCGCGGAGAACTTAATAGTAGGGGGCGTATTAAGAATATAGAGACGGCCTAGACTAGGGTTGATGCTAAGAGGTTTAAGCTTAACTAGATGCCTATTACGTTAAAAACTAGAGAAGTACGGTTAATAAAAGCTACTGTTGTATAAGGAGTATCTTAAGCAATATTAAGCCGCTTAATTGTTACTCTAGACTTAATTGCAATCCTACTAAATACTAGGAAATTAGAAATCCCTAGGCTTAAGAGCTAGCAGGAGGTTACATAGATAAATTTAACTGGTTTTCCCCTAGTTTTAACTCCTACTAGTGAACCTGTTACTAGTATTCCTCTATATAAATTCCTGGCCTATATATAACTGCAGGCAAAGAGTGCCCTTTTAAATGCTTTAGTTGGAAGACTTTTATAGGATAATCCTTAAGTAAGGGTAGAATAGCGGGTAATCCTAGATTTTACCTTAAATAATAAATACGAAGCATTTTAGGAAAGATATAGGGCGTGTGTTGCTAAGGCTGTTTATAACAGTTTTAAAGAGCTTAAGGAATTTAAACGAGAGGTATTTAGGGTAAGGTCTTACTTTTTAGTAAAAGAATAAGGCCATAGGCGTCCCGCAGATAACTTAGAATACCTTAAAGACCTAAGTTTAGATCTAGAAAATAAGGGTATAACTTCTAGCGCTTTTTTATTAACTGAGTATGGTTTTAAAGGCTATACTAAAGGCGAGGATAGGGCTATTACGCCTTAAGGCGCTAGGATTACTGCTCTAAACCTTAGTCCTAATATCTTTAATAACGAAGTAGTGCCTATAGAGATTAACTATAAACTAAAGGATCTAAGTAAGCCTAAGGGAGATAGCCTCTAGGATACTGCCCCTAAATAATTATCGAAAGTTATTAGTACCTTAGAAAACACTAATAAACTAGTAGTATTATACCGCCTAACGCCTTTACTAATTTCGGAAAGGGGTACTGCTTTAGGAGAGCAGGCAATTAACTCTAGTATTCTATAATCTCCCTTATAGAAGAAAATGTAAGCAGAAATGTATGCTATTAGAAAAAGAGTGTTTTTAAACCTCTAAACTAGAGATATTAATACGTAGGATAATAGGAGTGCAGAACTTAAAGTAGAAGGTATAGTAGATAAGGATGATATGGAAGAAGTAAAGGTAATAATTAAAGAGGGAGTATAGGTAGCTTTTAATAAGTTGGAGGAGTATTAGGCGTTAGGGTGTCTTCTTTTTTAGGGCATCTATTACCCACTTTAGGAGATATAAGGAAACGTTAGGGGATAATGTTTTAGGTAGGGGAGGTAATATAGTAGTGTTAAATGCCCCTTAGTTATTTTAGTTCGTTTTCTTATTATATATATAAGACTTAGGGTTATATATATTTTAAAAGGAGCTTAGGTTTTAACCTTACTTTACCTTAATATAACTTCTCCTCTACCCTCTATTAATTAACAACTTCTCTAGTATAACTTAAGTTATTTTGTTCTTATATTTACAATGCTTAATTAAGTATTATCTTTTAGTATTAGGCTTTGCCCTTCTATACTGCCTATAATAGTAGTAATATTAATCCGGTTATAAAGCTAAAGCTCCCTATATACCACTATATATATATTAAACAGCTTATTAGTAATAGGGCTTAGCGGAATATATAGGGTGTAAAAATATTATTAGAATAGTAATAACTTACCTTCCCTTTATAACCGCGATAATGACTAAAACCTTTTTCTCTTCCTTATATCTAGTGTGTTTTAGATATATTGCATATTTAGGCTTTATAAGCTTAATAGGCTATATCTTGCAGGCAATAGTATCTAAGTATTACGTAGAGGAGACTGGCGCAGGGGTAGGCTTAAAGAGAGTCGCGGTTGTATAGCAGATACGGTAGCAACTAATATAGCTTAATTGGTGGTAGTGGTAGATATAGCAGCATTAAATAGGGAGTTAATTAATAAAGTTTAACTCTGGCTCAGCGTCGGATTAATACTAAAAATCCTAAATATCACATCTATACCCTATAAAGAAGGGTGTAGTATATAATTATATTTAAGACTAGCCGCACGCAGCTCCTGCTATAGACTTTTAGATAGTAGATCTGCGTACTCCTATTTGTTTATATAGTTGTTAAGGTATTTATATATAGTAATTAGGTGGAATTAACATGCTATTTAATATAGTATAGTATATAAAACGGTAATAGTGTAATATGTTGGAAATAGAGTAGATCTATTAATGGCTATAGGTACTGCTAATATCTAAGCCTATATCTAAAGTCTCTTAAGGATATAATTCTTTTTGGCATCTAAATTTGCCCCCTTCTTATTATATATTTTATATTTAGGCGTTCTTAACTAAAGGGAGTTATTGTAGTGACTATAGCAGGAGCTTTTATTAGTATTAGTAGCAATTAAAGCGTTAGGCTCGGCGAAATACTTATATAGTGTTTTCTTAATATACTCGTAATCATTATATAGCTAGAAAAACTTATCTTTTATCTCTATATGCTTCTACTTGTCTTCCTTTTTACCTCCCTGCTTTAACTAGATAGTATTACTAGCTAATAAGTTATCTAAGTTTATAGAATTAACTAATAATAATTGGGATCTGCGTAATGGTAATAGCTAAAAGGTAAAAAAGGGGTGGGATAATAGTGCGCAAGACTGTTACTGTCGGCGAGAATTTAAACGGTATACTACCTTCGGCTTTAGCTATAGGAGTAGGTCTCGTTCGCTAAAGTACTAGTGTTTAAATAAAAAGATTACTTTAGCCCTTCTACTATCGCGACTAGCTTAACTACCACGCTATAAAAGAAAAGAGAAATATTATTTAGGCGCCGGTATTATATATATAACCACTCTATAGATGTCCGGAAGATTAATACTAATCCTAATAGCCTCTATAGCAAAAATAATTTAAATTTTAGAAGATTCTGCTAGTTTCCTAAACTTATCTAGTATTAACTTTTTGCTAAATAATAAGGTTGTTTAATAGAATACGGCCATAATTAAGCGGGTAATATTCTTAGTATATTAAGCTGGATATAGCTATTGTAGGTACTTAGATATGCTTCTATGCGCCTCTATAGCTTAGACTCTAGTATTAAAGAATATAATAGTCTTTAGAATCTTATGCGGAGTAGCTAAACGGCTCCCTCCCTAAAAGACGGTAGGATTAATATATGTTTTAATAGTTAGAGGATTAACAGCCTTATTAAGAAGGAAGTGGAGCGAGGTGTATTTAGTAATTGTATCCTTTAGTATCTAGCTAAGATAAAAAATAAGCTCTTTATGGGAAATAGAAGTCTGCTTAAAGTGTATATTAGTATTGTTAAAGCCTAAAGACTTCTTTACCGTTTCTAACGTTTCTAGATTAAAAGTTATAGAATAGGTAAACTACGGAACCGAGCTTCTAATTAGATTGCGTATATAGCGTAGCTACGTATACTTAGGGCGAAACTTCTTACCCTATTATATAATAAGATAAGCTTTATTAATAGTAACTAAGACTAATTACTTTTTAAACTTAGGGTCTTTAAGTAGATCTTAGAAAGATGGTATACTAGTAAGCTTAGGACTAATGAAGATATAAGTATATAGGCCGGCTCTTGCATTCTTAAGCGCTTTATCTATATCCTTAACGTTGGCGTTAAGGAGTAGCGCATTACTACTAATCTAATTAACCTTTTAAACTTGCTCTTTTGCAATCTCGTTTAGAGGAAGAAATATTAGCGATATAGTATTTTTATAAAGGATTGAAATTACTTATATAATAAGGCTTTTACTAAAGCCAGTTTATATAATAAGGATAACATTAATGCGATTATAGATTAGCCTCCGAATATAGGTTACCTACTTATTTTTTATATGGAATTTATCGCCATATAGCAGTAATATAGTACCCTAAATTGCGTTATCTCGTGCTTAAGTTGTTATATTAGGCTTCTTCTTATCTTAGATTTTTCTCTAAGCTCTAGCTACTTGCATCTTTAGTATATCCTAACAGGCCAAGCTAGTAGAGAGTTAAGGTATATCCTGGCTAGCCAAGCTAGTAAAGAGTTAAAATGTTTATAGATCTATCCGCAGTAACTAAGAAGCTTTATTATTTGCTGCTAGTAACTAAGACGCCTTATTATTAGTGCGTTGCTTTTTAAAGACATTTACTACACTAATAGTATTATCCACTACCTCGTTAGTAGTATAAGGACAGTTATATACTATACTGGGCGTATATCTAACTTTTAGCTTTCTTATTAAGGCCTTTAAGCGTTTCTTTATACTAAACGGCGGTATATAGCTTATTGGTAAATATAAAGTCGGTAGGGGGTTTATAGGTTAATATTTGGGTAGTATAGGTAGCGGGGGAGTAATAAAGTAGGTAATAAGGCATAGAATTAATCTAGATATAATATATTAGCTATTTAGGTGTTTATCTACTATAAATATTAATATAGGAGGTTAAACGTTAAGGATTGGTGATGGTTAATGGCTCTGGCTAAATATTTACTATTTATGGCGATAATATTTAAGATAAAACGTAGTGGTAACCACCAGGCCGTTTATAATAATTTTAGTAGCGTTAAAATCGCCTTATAAAGCTCTAGAATATAACGTTAGCCGATTATCTATAAAGGCGTTAGTTTATTATTAATTAATAGCAGTAGGGTTTTAGGCGGAGCTTTAAAGGGAAAACCCGCTTATTTAAGGTAAAATGTAGTAGTAACTACCAGGCCGTTTATAATAATTTTAGCAGCATTAGAATTGCCTTATAAAGTTCTAGAATATAATATTAGCCGATTATTTATAAAGGTGTTAGTTTATTATTAATTAATGGCTAAAAATTTAGTATAGCGCGCGAGTTTATATAAGAATTATATATAAATTGGCGCAAGGGATTAATAAATTTCCGAACCGTGTACCAGACGACAACAACATAAGATGATCAATCTGTTATGTAAGCAGCTTATGATTGGCTGATCGTCTGGGACCGAGATATAGAGGGACTGGGGTTATTGGGGTTGAGTCAGCGGCGTTTTTGGCACAGACCTTTTTGTGAGCCTTCCGTCGGCCTTTAGCATTCGCGACACCCGAGCCCCCACGATTCGCCAGCTTGCAAGATTCACAGAAGGCCGTGCGCAAACCCGTGCACAGGTCGGGACCACAGACCATATTAATGACCTTGTACTTGAACTTTTACCACTTGCACGGCTTTGCACATGGTCCCAAGCCAGTTTAGCTTGCTTATTATCGACTGTCACCTATTTTCTTCACTTGGTGGTTAATCCACCCAGCGAAGAGCAGTATTCTAACCACGACTTCGGGGGCAGCCTTAATTGGGGGTAGCCACTATTCCCAAAAAGGAAATGGAAATATCTTTTTGCTACGTCTTCGTAGTGTTAAAGCACATGTAAACGTCGGTCCTGTTAAGAATATCAAAACCACAAGCATCACCACCATGCATTCTTTTCTGAAATCCCGAAATAAAAATTATGTCTAACATCGATTCAATGATATAAACCCTAAATATACTATCAGATCCCTAGTAAGTATAAACTACTACCCTGTTTTGCCCCAAAGCCACTCCGTCATCATCCCCTCCCTTGCACCAGCCACTCTTGGCACACCCCGCCTCGCATCGCATGCCCCACGACGTCACATCCGTCCACCCTGCCCAGCACGCTCTATAAAATGGCCCTCATAACCTCCTCCTCCCCTTCAACGCTTCCTGACTTTGTCGACGCTTATTACGCACAAAAACCCAATTTTGCTGACCTAGCCTCCTCAGACTCAGAATCAGAGAGCGACGAAGAGCCAGAACACGAAAAAGAAACAGAAAAGGAAAAAGAGAAAGAAGGGGTTTTTGTAGAGAAGAGCTTAGAAGACGCGCTTAAGGACCTCGAATTGCATCCTGAGGTGTTTGGAACGAAGACTTTAGAGGACTATAGAAAGGGATTCAAGAGGAAAGAGAAAATGCCTGCCCATCCAGCTGAAGAGTATGTGGGAGGAAGTGAGTTTAAGTTTAATTTTATATTCAACCATTTTGTAATGTCATCTTTGCTTCAGCAATCTCATGCTTTCCTAGCTGGAGAAGGTGCTAAGTCTAATCGTTTTGCCTTAAGTTTTTTTAGCATAAGAAACTATCATACTACTCCCATCTCCCATCATCTATCCCATCGTCTATCCCACCTGACCCTCCCACCCCCCCAATGCTCCGCTTATAGACTCAACCCCTTATTCCTTATCACCGTATCTCTAGTATATCATCCCTGACCGCCTGCGTACAGACATCACGGACCAAGTAGCCAAAGACTCGAACGACTCGACCGCCAGCACGCACCCACGCCACCAAGAAGACACGGGCGCGACATCCAGCGGCAGTCTAGGCGCCATGGCGCATAAAGCAAACCCGGTATGCAATCCCCGCAAGATCACTCCCCTCCGTCCCCACTCCTCTCCGCTGTTGTGTCCTTTTTTACCACTTTGTTACCCACCACATTGCCCGCACTGACGAAAATGACTGCAGGGTCCCGTGATGGCCGAGAACATCGGCAAGCCGGAGAGCAAAGAGGCGCTAAAAGCGCGAGCAGAGGAGCTAAACAAATAGGCCTGCGTGAAGGGCTCTGATGTATAGGCGGGGAAAGGATTTCCGCTGTTGCATGTGGACAGACCATCATCTGGCATTTTGCGAAGGGATGCTTTTGCATGACTGCAAAAATCACAAAAAAGATAAAACGCTTGTAACACTATTAGTTCCAATGAAGCTAACTGCTTGTCTTCCCGCATAATGAGATGCAGAGGTAGTACTGGCGTGTATGATGCAGCATAAGATGCGTGAAGAGAGAAGCGGTGTACCCGTGGTGCTTATTCATTCCGAATATCAAGCCCAGGAAAGAGACCGGGGGTTTTATCCCTGACGCGGGGTTTCACGCCGCTATTTAGTCTGTTATACACGCCATGCAGCTAAATCTAATGGCAACGCGGTTTTATTCCCAGCCTCGGATTAACCAATCAATCATAGCCGACTGAGCAACCGCAATCTACCCCTCTCCTAATTCACCCCTTTTTTTTTTTTGCTCTTTTATCCTAATCCCCAATCCTTAATCCTGTTTCCACCTCCCCTAACTGCTCTACAACGCCATCAAACCCCCGACGACGCCAACCGCGCCAATTGCCCACGCTGCCAGCGTGTTCTGCGGCGCAAGGGCTTTCGATGTGGCTGCTGCGGCAGTTCCGGACGCGCTCGCAGAGCCCGCGGCGGTGGGGGACGTTTCGTTGGCGTTGACGCTGGGGTCGGAGATAGACTGCGTCGTGATACCCGTGCTGTTGGCACAGTGGGAAGAGTAGTCCGACGAGGAGAGAGGCGTCATGGTTAAAGTCACGTCGGCGCACTGTGAGACAGAGTCAGCAATGGATCGGTACAGGTCTCAGCCATTCTAGAGGAACTGGAAAAGGAGAGGTTGCGGGATTGGGATTGACATTGACATTGAGATTGACATTGTTGGGAGTTCCTCGGGAATGTCTGGGTAAGAGACGAACCTGATATAGCCCCCCAGACCCGGCGTCGTCGCCGTTCGACACAACCTGGATCGTCGCCGGCATGCCCTCGGTGATGTTCACGCTGCTTGGCACGCTGACCATGCCTATGCAGAAATCGTTTGGACCCTGTTGCAGAAAGGTTGGGCGCATGACGATGTTGTAGTTGACGCCCGGGTCGCTGCCAAGCGCGATCAGCACCTCAATGACTGTTTGCGTGTGGTGCATATCAAGCTGGATGGGCCCGCCCGTCGCCGGCCATGTTGTCCGGTTCGAGAGAACGGTGTCGAAGCCACCGCAGGGGAAGTTGGGCGCGGTGGATTCGTCGAAGCCGCGGGCTGGTGGCCAGCTGAGAAGGAAGTGGGCGGAGGTGAGAGGCAGAAGGGAGAGAAGGGCGAGGGCGCTATGCATGGTTGCTGTGTTTTTGGAGGGAGGTGGGGTGCCGGGCGACCAATTGGGATTATGTCAAGATGTTGAGGGTAGAGGATTAGAGGATTAGAGGGATGAGGTGAGCTTTAAGGTGAGAGTATTATTCCCGCAATGGAAGCAAGGAGAGCTGGTGAGTGGGTTTAGAAAGCACGCAACACGGTACCTGGTGCCTTTTACCTTTAAGAAGGAGCTCGACTCATAGTTGGCTACGGGGTATTCTCATTCCAGGCGATGGGTTAGTGTGAGTACCCGATTGCAAGAGGCGTCGCGTAGCGCCTTTAGGAGAAGCCATTTTGAGCTTGTTACGCTTGGCTAAGCCGGAGATGAGACGAATTGGAGCAGATGTTCCTTAACGCAGTGATTTAGTGAGGGCGTGTTTGGTGGGGTTTGAAGCCTTTGAGAGGAAATGAGCAAGTTTCCAAAGCCCGCGGCTGGGGGTGGCTTGGTCTCCCGAGGGGCCTTCCCTGCTGCTGCAGATGGTGAACCCCCACCACGAGGCGCCCAGGACGACTTTGTTTTCGCACCCCTGAGCAGTCTGGGCTCCTGTGGTTCGGTTCCATCTTGAAGCTCGAATTGCATCGTGCGTCCGCGCGATATCAAGAAACAAATTTGTGATTGACATGATTTGTCCTGCAGAAGACATTTCTGCGTCTTGGAGAGCAATAAATCCGCTCTACCGCTATCAATACCCCCTGCCTTGAACCCCGAACCCAGCAGCTTTCTAAATACTCGCTAGAGGACCCTTTCCATTATAGCAAATACCATATTACGCCTTGCCCGTATGCGATGAGAAATAGCCCTAATGAACCCCGACCCCGGCCGAAAAGAGTTAATGGCTCTCGACTGGATAGAATCTCCCGAACACTAGTTCCCCGATAAAAATGCCTGCAACTACCGACATGAAGTACCCTACGTTGAAAGTCATGACGGCCAGCATCCTACCCACCATCAGCGGGGCATTCGGAGGAATGCAGCATTAGCACTTACAGGAGGTAACCCACACCGCCCATTATCATGACTAACAGCGCCCTTGGGACATCCACGCTGAAGCGCCACGGTTGCACATGTCGGATGGGACTGTGTACGACTTTGACATTCTCTTCCACACCATTCACACTCAGAACCGCCGTCTTGGAGTCCGCGTCCGAGGAAATCCGCTCAGAAACCGGAGTCTTGTCTGCGACGACAACGTATCGTCGTTGCATGGTTTTCTCGAGCCATTTATATTCCAGGTAGTGTTTTAACGTAAAGCTGCCCCGGTATATAACTGCGAGAACAATGAGGAAGATACATGTTCCCGCGTAGGCTCCGGCTGACTTGGGTGTCCATTTTGAGGAGAAGAGAGGAGTTATGGTGTTCGAGAAGAAGGTCATGCTCATTTGGGAGGCATCCATGGTCATATCCATCGTGACTGCGTGTGATTTGGTAGACTCGTCAAAGCTTGAAGACTTCAAGGCGTCAAGGCGTCAAGGCGTCAAAGCGTCAAGGCGTAAATATGAGGATATAAGATTGGATGAATTAAGAATCGAGGGTCTGAGTAGGAAAATCTACTCTTGTACGTGCACGACACACAGTTTTGAGTTTTTTTGAGACGCGGGGTTCACTGGAGTTCAGCATGAACTCACGTGTACTGATTCGTAGCCTGCGAAGGTTTGAGGGCTTGAGAGAGGGGTTGAGAACAATAGTGATATGGATAGGAAAGGTTGATTGAAAGAGATGAAGCGTGAGCTGTTACGATGGATAATGCGGGAGGTTGCGGCTTGCGGGCCGGGTGCTTATCTTGCGCTTGGAGTAGTTCTATGTGGTAGTCACTTCTTTTAGCAGCTCGAAGATGGAACTTCTCCTTAGCGCTGTCTTGACTATTAGTGGTCTTAGGTGGTGGTGTAGAAGAAGTTGGTCTGCGGGCGTTTGAGCACGTTTCCATTGGCCAGGTCTGATGTGCCATCCCGATAAGGTGCATCGAAGCATTGACGAGGGCTCCTTGACCCATGATCAGCCTTAAGGTCATGGACAAAGCTCCGCTGTGCTCGATAAACCATTGCTCAATATGGGAAGTCGCTGCACTTCTCTGAGCTTATCTCACGGGGCGGATTTTGCGGCACATATTTTCGTGGCTGGCTCTGTGAGATCGTCTTCGACTCCATTTCCCACTTTCTTCTAGAGTTACGTGCGACAGAGGTTGTCGCTTTGACGACGACAATATACATACCTTCAGAAAGACGCAATACAAATGTAAGATCGCTGAGGTGGATTTCATTTTCCTGTTCATCTTCCATTCCTTGGACACGGGTTTCCTACGGCAACTCCGCTCCGTCCTCGAGTGATTCCGTTCAATACAACTCCATATCCAGGATTATTAGAGACAAAAACTCGCCAAGATGGATATGGGGGATATGCCCATGGGCTCTACGTCCGCTGGTAATGGCATTCCCTCACTATTTGCCTTTCAAAGAATGTACTGGGCAGTTGTCGGCACAGTTATTGGTATCGCAACATTGGTCAATGTCCTCAACTACGTTATCTTCAGACAAAGGTAAAACATTCTCTCAGGTGCGTACCGAGGTTAGGACTCCGTTGACTCTCAAATCACCAGGCTTTCAGCGTCAAGCAAAGGATTACCGAAGCCAGCCAAACCAAAGTCTCTCTTGTTCAGGGTAAATGCGACAATTACTGCCATTTTCCGCGAAGCTTCAAATGCTTCAATTAGAATCCCGATCAAACGTCACACAATTCGGCTACCAACTGTGGGCCGTACTAGTTTGGTGGTAGCAAACGTCATTGTGCTCGTCGTCCTGTGCTTCTATAAGCTCGATCCCAATGATAGGTGGTCCAGGGAGAACATTGGATACAGGACTGGATTTGTCAACATGACACAACTTCCTCTGATCTTCCTGCTGGCGGGAAAGAACAATATAATTGGATATTTGACCGGAATCAGCCACGAGCGGCTAAACTGGCTGCATCGCTGGTGCGCTCGGTGTCTCTTCCTTACTACAACCATTCACATGGGTTATTGGTTCGCGGACTGGGCACCTTATAACTACATCGCAACGCAGATTAGGACAGACACCCTCACGAAAAGAGGAGTGATGGCATGGGCTGTGCTACTCTGGATTGTCATCAGCTCCACGACACCAATCCGAGGGTGGTGCTACGAGCTATTCGTCTTGCAACATCTCGTTTCTTTTGCTGTTTTCATCGGGTTTGTTTACATCCATACGCCGGTCGAGGTGCATATCTATATCTGGATTCCGGTTGGACTGTTTTTCTTCGACCGCGTGGTGCGAGCATTGCGGGTTTTGTATGCGAATCTGGCCATTTTCCACCCCAAGCAGCGGAAGGCAGGGCAGATGTCCGGGTTCTGGGCATGCAAGGCCGAATTCACGCCTCTTCCGCACAACACGACTAGAATCACCATCAAGAACCCACCAATCGGCTGGACCCCTGGCCAACATGTTTTCCTCTCATGTCATTCAATTGTTCCGTTACAAAGCCATCCGTTTACTGTTGCTTCGATCCCGGAGGATGGGAAGATGGAATTCCTTGTAAAAGCAGAAAAGGGCGGTACTAGGCGCTTTTTTAGACACGCAGAGAAACAGCATGGACTACCGACCTCATCTGATAGCACCCAGCCTCGTATAAAAACTGTTGCCATTGAAGGGCCATACGGCTGTATCCGCCCATTACAACAGTTTGAGAGTGTTGTTTTTCTTGCTGGCAGTACTGGAGCAACCTTTACCGTCCCCTTACTCCGAGACATCGTTCAACGCTGGCGAGCACCTCCCTCTCAGAATCCTGGAATCTTCAGCACGCCAAAAGGCGCAGTAACGCGGCATGTCCGCTTCGTATGGGTAGTCAAATCCAGGGGTCAACTAGGCTGGTTCGCCGCCCAGCTCTCTAGTATTTTCGGAGACATCCAAAACCTCCAATCCCAGGAGCGCCAAGTAGAAATAGACATGAGCATCTACGTGACATGCGACAGCTCCTTCACAGAGGAGCACAAATCACTCCTCTCATCCGTGACCGCGCCCACGCCGGCACCCACACAGCCCCAACACCGCGGCGCCGTGGAGATGAACAGCGAGGCATCGACGCTAGACGAGAAATCCGGACTCAAGAAGCTCTCAGAAAAATACTCGATCCACGAGTTCGACTCAGTCTCGGCCTCTCCCACGAAGCCGCCGCAGCCAAGCGCATACGGCCCGGACGGCGAATGCTGCTGCAAGACGACGGTCGAGAGCGAAGATGACGTCGCGGCCGCCTGCGCCTGCGCCTGCGGTCCCTCCTCCACCGCTCGGCCGCAGTCCACGCTGTCGTCCAGCACGTCCGCCGCCGTGAAGCCGATGCTGCATCCGCGGATTACGGTGATCAGCGGCCGCCCGCAGTGCCGCAGCATCATTCGCAAGTCGCTGGAGCAGGCTCTGGGCGAGAGCGCGGTGGTGGTGTGCGGGCCGCAGGGGCTGGTCAGCGATATCAAGCAGGCCGTGGTTGCGCTGAGCGATGAGCGGGCGATCCATAAGGGAACGGGCGCGCAGGGGCTGTATCTCCATACTGAGACTTTTGGGTATTAATCAGATTTGGATAGGTCTTTGGGAGGCGTTGGATTTTAGGATGGAAGGATGCATTGCAGGGCGTTTTGAGCGAATAATGGATGCTCGGATGGAGCTGGGAGGGGGTTGTAACGTCGTTTTTAGGGATGCGGGATAGTCTTCGTGGCTCCTAGAAATGAGCTTGATATTTTTAAAATTTTGTCAGGCACTTTTTGCGGGGCTTACTTTTAATTGTATGATATTGGGTATTAGCGAGATTTTCAGGTGTTGATCACGAGCGGCACAACCCGGAACAATCCCGCCACAGCAACTCTTGGCACGCAAGTATCCCGCGATGCTTATACACAACCTGAACAATTATTACAGAGCTTCACAAATGGCACAAGGCACGCGAAGCTGCCTGCAGCGTTATATGTCAGGTCGGTAAGTACAGCGTTGAGCGACCGAGAGGTTTTGTCAGCAGCCGGAGGCACGGGATGGGGGGCATCCGGACGCCATTAGCACTCTTGGCCCCTTCCGTTGGCCATAGCTCCCACGCCCTGGTGGCTTCATCTAACCATCCACGATCATCCCATCAGCAACTTGTGCTTAGAAATTGGGAAGGCGTTGGATTATAAGCCACTGAGATTCTGCCTCGACGGCAAGGATATAAGACGAGAAGGGACACAGAGGGCACACAGAAGGCACACGGAAGGCACACAGCAGGCACACAGAAAGCACACAGAAGGCACAGAAAGCACACAGAAAGCAGGATCTGCAACTAGGGTCAAGGCACGCCTGAAATTCTGATTCCAATATTGAGCAGGACCCAGTTGTACAACACCACCCTATCCCGTCTCATTACATCCTTCTTACTCGTCCTTAAATCCTTACATCCTCCCAACACCGCTTCCCAAATCCTCGACCTCGACCTCAGCCTCCCTCCCTCTATCCAACTTCACCTTCCAACCGTCCGTCTAACCCCCTCCCACCACAACCACAATGCCTCAGGAAACCATCCTCATCCTCGGCGCCTCCTTCGCTGGCCTGGGCGCCGCCCACTACATCCTTAAACACATCCTCCCCGCGCTGCCCAAATCCGGCGACACAACCTACACCGTAACGCTCGTCAACCCCTCCACCGACTTCTACTGGCGCATCGCGGGCCCCCGGGCCACCGTGTCCAAAGCGCTCATGCCGCCGGCCAAATACCTGTACCCGATCGCGCCCGGCTTCGCCTCCTATCCGAAAGACAGCTTCACCTTCATCCAAGGCACGGCGACGGCGCTCTCCACCTCCTCCCGCACCGCCACCATCACCCTCGCCGACGGCAGCACCACCAGCATCCCCTACCACGCGCTTATCATCGCCACCGGCACCAACACCCCCGCGCCTCAGCTCTCGCAGCACACCACCACGGCCGCCCTCACGGCCGCCCTCGACGACTTCCAGGCCGCGCTCCCCAAAGCGACCAGCGTCATCGTAGCAGGCGGCGGCCCCGTCGGCGTCGAGACCGCCGGCGAGATCGGCGAGTTCCTGAACGGGACCCCCGGCTTCTTCGGCACCAAGCCCGCGCACCCAAAGGCCAAAGTAACGCTCATATCCGGCGACAAGAAGCTCCTCCCGGTGCTGCGCCCCGCGATCGCGCTGACGGCGGAGAAGTACCTCGCGCGCGTCGGCGTCGACGTCGTCTACGACGTGCGCGTCACGTCGGCGGCAGCAGAGGCGAAGGCCGGGCAGACGGCCGTCACGCTCGCGGACGGCTCCGTGCGCAGCGCCGATCTGTATGTCGATGCGACGGGCGTGCGGCCGAATACCGCGTTTTTGTCTAGCGACCTCGTCAACGAGCGCGGGTTCGTGGTGTGTGATCCTGCGACGTTGCGCGTCGATGCTGCTGGCCCCCGCGTCTATGTCGTCGGGGATGCCGGGTCGTACACCCGCGGTGGCGTTATGGATCTGGATAATGCGCTGCCGGTTGTTATGACGAATTTGAAGAAGGATTTGACGGGCGGGAGTGGGCCGGATCGGACCTATACGCCGAATAATTCGGAGCAGCAGATTGTTCCTGTGGGCAGGGGCAAGGGCGTTGGTGCGTTTGGCGGGTGGCGGGTCCCGAGTTGGTTTGTGTGGATGATTAAGGGGCGCGATTATTTGTCTAGTATGGCGCCGGATATTGTGAGTGGGAAGAAGTGGGCTAAGGAGAGCAAGTAGAAGGGGGTTCAGGAGAAGACGGGAGTTCAAGGGGGGAAGTAAGGAGTCTACAATAAGAGTAGATCTGGGGAAAGAGCTAGAGGAGTTGGTGGGTATGGGAGTAATGTTAAGATATGGGAGAGTTGGTGGTGTTAGTGTCGGAGATATGTCTGGATGTGGATGCTATACCCAGCGGTGAGCGTACGGAGACTGGAAGGCCATACCCTAGCCTCTTCTCAGGCTTTTAATTCCCTCCTTTCTCTTTTTCTTTCGTTTAGCTAGTCTCACGTTTCTCGATCCTGTCTTTTCTTTTTGCATTGGACTTTTGACTATGCAGCTGATTATGCATGGCGGGAGTGTGGTGTAGATGTTAGAAGCGTGGTAGAAAATAGATGCTATTCCTGATTTTGAGGTTTGATGGAGAAGGAGATTAGAATGACTGGTTTACATTTGTGAGAACCAAAAACAGCAGCAGGTTGATTCCACCATGCTCGCAAGACAGATGATTGTTGTCGTAGCATGGCTCTGCCGTGAGATGAGGATCTTGAGATTTCCCCGGTCCTCTAGTAGAACGTTTACCGTGAAGGTGCAAGCCAACATGCATGGAAGTGTAAGCAAGTATCGCTGAGCAGGCCAAGAACGAGCCAAGAGCAATAACGACCATCAATGTCACGAGGCTGGATGCGGGATGTTGAACACAGCAGATACAGGAGCAGTCAAGCAAGGCCACAGACAATCGAACTTGTCTCGAACGCCCGTCCGATTCCTTATTGCAATTCCGAGTACAGACAAATCCTTCGCTACCAACCGAAAAGAATAGGTACAACAAGACCGCGAGCACTCCGCCCCATAATGCTGCAACCCCTGCCTAACCATCAACGCATGTAGCGGGCATATAAAAGCTGCTGCCGCCGCTGCCTCCCTTCTCTTAAATCTGACGATGCTTTACTCGACATCACCCTTCGACTCAAAGTTCTCGCCAGCAACTAGGTCAGGGATGTCGTCATCATCTTCATCCTCCTTCTTGTCATCCTCACCCTTCTCCTTCTGCATACTTTGGTAGCTCTCGGCTAGCTTGCGGAGCGAGGCGAGCGAGTCCGGCCCGAGCTGGTTCAGGATGCCAGGGACGAGCTCTGTCAGCTCTTTGTCTTCACCCGCGCCGTAGATGGCGAAGGTGTTTGCGGGAACCGAGGCGTGGACTGTAGGTGAGATAGCGGTTAGTGGGTAGTTTAGAAGAGATTGAGGTAAGGATGCAAATGTCGAGCAAAGCGGAGTTATGTCATGGCCATCCACACACTCCTAGCCCCAAGAAAAGTACAAATTTCGCAGTGGGAGTTCGAATTCTGCGTGGATGTGGCAGAGAAACAAGTGTGATGAGATGGAAGAGAAAACTCACCCTTCGGCGCTGAGAAATGAATGACGTTCCCATCACTCTTGAACATGTTGACCTCCTCAATGGCCTGGATAGGCTGGACGTTTAGCTTCTTCAGCGACGTCTGCAGCTTCTTATCGTCGGTGCCGGCGCTCTTGTGCACCTTCTTGACTTTCCGGCGCGGGGTTCCTTTGCCGCTACAATCACGATGCCCAGTCAGCCTCACAGTCCATAACAAACCCTATTTCCACATATTCCCCTCAATGGTATCTCCATACAACTCCAATCTACTGGGAAGGGTTTTTTCTGGGGTTGGTGGGGCTGGAAATGCTAGAAATAGAGGAATTGCTTACCCTGTGCACAAAAGATCCTGTTAGCAACCTATCCCTGGTCATAGCTCTGTTCAAAGGCCGGAAGAAAACCCAATGGAACGGGGTAAAGCATTGCAGAACTCACCAATACGCACCGATGCCTGCATCCGCGCCAGCTTCGCCTGATCCATATTTGCGGTGTGGAGAGAAAGGTGAAAAAGCTACGGGATTAAGACCTGGTCATGCGGCTGCTGTTAGTCTTGGACTCGAGCTTTATCTTGGGGGCGGGATTAGGTTGGTATAGTGTAGGAGATGGGGGCGGAGGCAGTACCTTTGGTGATGTGTAGGTAGCTATGTGAGGTGAAGTTGTCTTGATGGTGATGGGCTCGGCTTCCTCGGCGCAGTGTCCAATGTTCGATCTGTGTGGCCTCGCTAAAAATTTTGGCCGAAAATTGAGATGGAACTGCGAAGTAACTGGAATGTGAGGAGAATACTATCGAAGATGTAAATGTTTTGATTTTTTGCAGTGGGCTTCCGAGATTTTTCTTGATAGAATTCGTATTGTAGTCATTTCTTCACAATCCGCTCATCTCCTTGCGTCGAACGAATACAAAGCTGTTTCGAGACAACACATAGCCATGCCTCTATATCAGATCTTTAGCAGTCTTACTTGACGGAGCAGTGACGTACCCATGATTATTTCGGCCTTAATATGAAGACTATAACAATTATTTCTGGGAGAAGACTGTAGTTGAGAAGGACCATAGTGGTGACATCTTAGTGGAATGGTGCTAGTTAAGTGCTCTCTGATATTCATCACGACTGGAATACAGCTCGTAAACAGCAGTAAACCAGAAGACAGGACAAGGTGGCTCGTTGTATTGATTTATGACGATGTGCTTATTCCTAAATTCATGATAAATTACAAAATATTCATTCTCTAACGCATAGGCTCTTTTTGTCCATCTTTACGTAGCCCAATACCAAACGCAAGGAATTACCACCGCCTTCTTTCTGCCCCCATGCATAACCTTGAAGCTTCCTATCTCACTTCGGAAAAGACTTCGAAAAGAATCTCGGATACAAAAGCTGAAACCAGTCTGACTTGACAGCCTCTAGATGTAATATCCTCTCCACGAAAACCCGCCAGTACGGTAGAGAATGAAACCAGGGATTAAGCAAGCCAAGAACGTGAGCAATATGGGTGAAAGGAGATCCCAGTTAGGACTGACCTCCTGACCTGCTATGAATACTTGCAGCATCCCGAAAGCCATATCACCTTACTTCTCCAGCGTGCTAATTCGAGTACCCTCAAGCTGGGAGAACGCACCTATTCCTTACCCGAATCTAACCACGCAGAACCGCTGTATACTGCTCCGCTAGTGCCGTACCCAGCGGCGGTGCCCGCTCCCGAGCCTCTGAGTCCAGATCTCCGCACCGAGGAGCCTGCTTAAGGCTCCTAGTAGCGAAGGGGAGGAGGACTGGACGCTTAGGCGCAGGCTCGAGCTCAGGTTCAGGCTCAGGTGACGTGTGACGGCGTGGTGAGCTGGCGCGTGGCTTCCTCCGACGGGACTATATCCTCGTCCCCCAAATCGGTGGATTCGAGAACTAGAGATAGATGCCAGGACGCGATTTCTAGTTGCAGCGCATGCCAGGCCGGGAGGTGAGGCGTGTCGGTGTTTGCTGGGCCAGTTGGACGAGGGCTTTTGAGCATATTGGGGTGGGGGAGAGGAGGTGCGGAGCTGGGTCAGCTCGGTTTGGAGCGTGAGGAGGGGGTCTGAGGAAACTTTCGAGCGAGGCATTCTAGGTTTAGAGATGGGTGTATGGTTTGTGTTGGCTGGAGAGTGAGGGTGCGTGAGAAGCGCTTCTTGGGTGTGGAGCTGCGGTTACGGATTATTTGCTGGAGATGATGGGATGGGAGTTTATTAGAATCGTGAGGAATACCTGTTGATGTTGAACGATAGAGTGAAAATAAAATAGAAGATAGATGCTTTGGCAATCTATTAATGTCTTTCTTGACATCAGTGATCGTGAAAACCTAGCACTTCAACTACACTTGCAGTTTCCTAGACTTAAAAGAAACACGCTCATCCCACCTCCTGATCCCATTCCTTCTCTTGCCCCCTCTCACGGTGGCACCTCCTTACCCTCCCAGTCTCAGCACCTCTCCTCCCCTCCACCCCTGTCTCCTTCACAGCCTGCACCAGCCTCTCAGCAACCCACTCCCTCTCAAACAACTTCCCTTTCCTCACTCCCCCATAACTCCTTACTTAACCCCGCCCTCACCGTTCTAAGGTGCAACCCTACCGCGACCGCATTCCCACCCGCCGCGTCCCGCAGTTGTCGAAAGTCCTGACAACCCGGTTCACAGCAGCCTTGGACGCCCGGTAGCTGTACTAGCCGCCGAGGCGGTTATCGGCGATGCTGCCGACGCGCGCCGACATGAGCGCCGTCGTCGCGACAGCCGGAAGACCGTGCAACGCATTAGCCCGTCCGCCACACGCTCGCCCGCGGACGAGGAGAGGGAGAAGAATAAAAGGAAGAAGGCAGGGGCATGCGGGAGCGCTTCCGCGGAGGAAGGGCGCGAAGTGCTTGAGCACAGGGGGCCGAGCGCGTTGGTGCGGAGGGTCAGCAGGGCGTTGTCGGCGTCGATCTGGGCGGGCGACTTCTCCGGGAATAGCACGCCTGGGAGGACGAAGGCGAGGTGGAGATGATGGGGCGGTGTCGGGAAGACATCCGCGCGCGCAGCGGCCGCATCGGCAATGGAGGCTTCATCTAGAATGCGGCGTGAGCCATGAACAGTGTTTTAGAAAATACGACAATTAAAGTGCCAGAGCGGGTGCTGAAACAGAGCGAGGGCGCAGTGATACATGGCGCGTGTGGATGGGTTTCAATACAGTTGCAAACAGTCTCTGGGGCAAGTAGTGGAAGCATTGGAAGGCTGGTGGAATAAGTGAGGCGGGGCTTGGCGCTACTGGAGCTTCGACTCGGAGCCCTCTCTGGAGGTTTCGCACCTTGAACATCGAGCCTCAGCACGTGCAATCTGCTCGTCGATGCTTGAGGCTCTGTCCGTGCGGTTGCAACTATGGGCGCGTGGGTGTTTTGGAGCAGGTGCCGTGCTAGCACGAAGTCAGTGCCCCGTGTAACCAGGCACCAGGGACGCTGGAATGCGGATGCGCAAGTCGTGGGTGGTGAGTATGCCTAGGGTGGTGAGGATGGTGAGGGTGCTGGGGCATTGTTGTGAAAGATTGATGGGAGATTATGAAAGTCACATGTTGACGATCGGCGGCTGAGATCTGGAGGATTCATGATGCCTGCATTTCTGCGGGAGATCGGCGCTGGGTCAGCCCTGGAAGGAAGACATGGCTGTGCGATTCGAGTTTCGTTCTTTACAAAACATTATGCTAATAAAGTCTTGGGAGCTATAGCTACCGTTACCGTTACAGCTACAAGCTGTAATACAATTATGCCCACTAAAGCAATCTTCCAATCCTATTCATCCCTTTCCCAGTCGTTCCACATAGCATGCACTGCCCAATATCCTGACATTTATAAAAAATTTCCCCAAAAGCTTCCATCTTCCCAGTTCGTTTGCCTGCAAGACCGTAGCATAGCTGATGTCTGAATTGAACGAAAATGAAAGTTACGGCTCTCCTCATAGGAGCGATTCTGGTGATCATTGCCCAAACATTCTTGGGACACAGCAAATTAACCAGTGTAAACAAGAGCAGGGTATATAGCGACCTAAAAATTTACCAAAGAAAATCCCATGCGAGCCAGCGAATCTGGATTTTGTCACCACCGGGCCGGTGGTCAGACGAAGATGGAAAGGTATCGAGTAGATTAGAAGAAGTTACCCTTAGGGAATGCACAAAAGATTCCAACCGAAACGGCTGAAATGATAAAGGCGCCGAGAATTGCTTGTAGGAAAATGGTGTCCTGGATCTGGCGAAGAGCAGGTTCCTGGATCCACACTTCGCGATCGAATACTTTGCGGACGATATTGCGTTTCTCGTATTTTGCGACCCAAGGTTCATCCTCCCAACTATTGCCCGAATTTCCAGAAGCAAGACTGGTGAGCGAGTCGGTCTTCGCATCGAAACCACTAGGTTCATCATCGGAACCAAACAACTCCCATGGTCGGAGGTGACGGTGATGCATACCGTGGAGGACCTAACCAGTTAGCGAAATGGTTCAGTACTCATGGAAAAACTCAGTACTCACAACACACATGCCTTTCCACGCAGCAATAAGAGTTGCAATGCCAATGAAGAATCCAATGAACGACAGCACTCTCCACGCACGTCCAGCGTTGCTGAGGGTTATCAGGATTGCTGCGATGATGCCGCCAACAATACCGCCAACACCAAGACCGCGAGCGAAGATCACACGTGGGCGATTGCCGTTGCAAATCGTCCATCGAATGAAATTGGGGTGCGCTTGGCATCTCAGGGACCACTCAACAGTCGTGATGACATCCCTAAACGCGGATGGGTGAGTCGTGTGTTGAAGAGCATGGAGAAGAGTAGTTCTCTCCCTCGACGAGAGATTAAGCTGGCGAGCACCTCCATCCGCAATATAAATGGAGATGATTCTCGAAATTTCTTCACGGTACGGCTGGACAGTAACTAGTACAGTCAGTAAAAATCAATGATAAACGGTGTAAAGTAGGTCTTACGTGGTTTCCACTTCAATCCTGCATTCTCAAAAGCACCTTCGGCCCTCCCTTGGTGATCTACTTTACTGCCCGCAATGCTTTCATATTCTGAAGCTTCCACGGAAGATACATCTCTCTTGCCTTCTCCAGGAGTTCCAGGTGGCGTGTAGAAGGGATTGACCTTCTCTGCCTCAGTGACCCTTGGCTCATTAGCGAAGTCGGTGCCCTTGAAAGCAGCAGCGGCTTCTGGAGGTACAACTTTCTGTCGAACATGAACCTGGGCAGCCATGGCCTCGGCCTCGGCTTTTTCCACAGTCCATTCCGGAGACAATGCCTTCTCGTTGGCAGGAAGCCCGTCGAAGCGGTTGACGTAATCGCGATACCAAAGAAAGAATTGAAGATTTTCAGCAGACAGCTCGATGTACTTCAGGTAGTTCATGAAGTCTCTGACTGTGCACGGCTAAAAAGATACAAAAGTCAGTGGTTTTCTTATAACGCACAGAGGAAGTCGCCCGGGTTCTAGTGTACCATGGCAGAAGCAATAGTAGGTGGTGTAGATGTATGCAACTTAAAATGCAGAATGTAACTTACAGGGCAAACACCACCAGCGATGATTCGGTCAAACGACAGTGCCTCCGGAATGCCATGAGACATCCCAGAGCTTCCAGATGTGACCGACTCATCGATGGATCTCTGCCTCTCCTCTCCGGACATGGAGTTACGAGGAGAAGACACCATTGAGGGCCGGCGGTAGGTGAGTGAGTAAACCATGGTGATGCTCGTGTTCAACTAAATGAGTGAAGGTGCTTAAACCTAACTATATGAAGAAGGAAGAGCAAAGGCCTTTCACAACCCAGAACACAGACAATTTTCTTTCCTTAGAAGTAACGGAGGTCGTGTAAGGCTGAGAAGAGGAGAGGGTGGTATATTAAGTATGAACAGACACTTGGGATTGCACACAAGCGGGAATTGATGGCGCAGAGATAGCGGATAATAGACAGGATAGCGGATCGCTTAATTTAGTGCAGGCCAGCCACGAGAGACGGCGGCTGCAGGATAGTTGTCCGAAACGGGGGCAAACTGACCTAAGGACAGGTAACGCTGGTAAGAAATACGGGAACAGTAAGGATGAAAAGGCTTTGTTGGGCTCAGAAGATGCCGTCCCGCTCTCTTTATGCGCACTTGTGTAGACGAGGAGCGTTCACGAGCCCCTGCTAGGTTATTAAGGCTTTTTATGGATGAGCTCTGACTGGGGGGATCAGAGATCAACTACTTAGGACCTAGGTTCTCAGCTTCCTAGTGCTTGAGAGGCAGCGGCGACGGTGCTTCTCTTGGTCCCTGTTCAATCAAAACATGGAATGACCCTGGTTGGGTCAGTCAATAATCATTGATATGGCATTCCCCAAACAATGGCGCGCATATCATTCCGTTCGCCTCCTGCAAGACAAATGCAGCTCGTCACAGTTTGCCTCATAATTAAAGTGCGGGAGTTGCAGGCCAGGAACATCTGGGGGTGCCGACAAGCTCGTCTGCGTCACGAAAATGTAGAGGGGTTCCGTGGTGGCTGGGCCTTGCGGTCGAATAAAGATATCGAACCCAGCCAGGGTAGGACTGAGTTGGAGGTAGAAGCGGGACAAGGCTATTTTGCTCTCGCTTGCCGCATCCACTCGCCATGCAAGGAGCGGCATAAAACGGTTCATCTGACAGAACGGCGTGCGAACTGAAACCGCCATTCTTTTCTCGAAAGTTACGCGTCTGTGAAAATCAATCATGGCGGAAATTTAGTACTTGAAAGTGAGTTGCAGGGGCTCTGCCGCCAATCTTCCCTGATCCGCTCGAGGATGCCCAGTAATATGACGTCCTTTCAGTCAGCCACAACGCGACATGGTTGGATGCATCCCTCTCTGCAATTGGCAGAGCCAGCCAGAGCCAGTCACCATGAGGAAACCCCACAGCGCGAGCTCGCCGAACAGTAGCGCATATTGCTTTTGGTTGCCTGGGTACCGTTGTGCCCAGAATCCCAGAGACGCGGCTTGCGCCTGGGTGGAAGCGATCGTTAGCTCAATTCCTCCCGAACTGGCCTCTTGCTATGGCACTTGTTGACGAATGAGCTTCTTCGTATAGCGCCTTTTAAGGCAGCCTGCCAAATGATAGAAAAGCCCCAACCTCGACAATTGATTCTATTTCAGCCAAGAGCCTCGGAACCCCAGCTTTTCCTTGCGCACAGAGTCGATCTTTGTCGATTACGACAATGCGCAGCATAACCTAACCACAGGACGCTTTGGCAGAACTGCACGTTTAGCTGTCCACCTCTCTCCACACTCCGCTCCGATGTATGCGGGATTCCGCTTTGCTGGCAGCTTACCAAGAGCACCGCAGGCCAGACCGCTTCCTCCACTTCGTACCCAGCCGCCATGAACGGTGGTCGAGCTGAAGCAATGGCGAAGGCCACATCCCAAAAAAACTAGCGACCGCCATATCTCTCGGCAGCCCGTTGACTACTCCGCGCGGATCCCTGCCCGTTATCTCACGTTTCGAGAAAGCTCCGGACGCCCACTAGCCAATTCCGAGAGTGGAGCTCAGGGGCACGGCACACCCGGGGATCAAGCTTCTGCTTCGAGAGATCTCGAATCGCTGAGTGGAGACGTTGAATGGCTGCCAAACAGCGCCACTCGTCTAAGAAAACGCCTTGGATACTGTGTCATCTCCTCAAAGGGTTTACTCCGCTGTCGCGAATGCTTTTTGCCGTGTGCCAGCAGATAGGAAGGTGATAGGAAATTTATCTAGAAAAGAGCATCTTCGATCTAAACTTGATCTGGACTCTGTGAACGGGCCGTCAAAGAAGAGGCGGCCTGGAAAGTTTTACCGCAGTAGAGTCGTCAGCCCGTGTGCTTATCGCAAATTCAGACTTTCGAAAAGCCAATCGAGGTCCGTTGTGCCACCGTTTAAACATGACCGCCACTTTCCGTATGCGTCTGTCACGCATAATTATTGTCCCACAGTGGCCATCTTTTCTCGTAATGCGGATGATCAGCGCTAATATCTGTACTACTAACATTCATATTAGAGAAACGCCTGCGGTGCTCTATTCCTTTCTGCCAACTTCTGCCGACTTCTGCCATCTGACAGTCGCGCTAATATCTGTACTATTCACATTCATGTTAGAGAGACGCCTGCAGTGCTCCACTCCTTTCTGCTAACTTCTGTCAATTTCTGCTATCTGACGGTCGCGCTAATATCTGCACTATTCACATTCATGTCAGAGCGACGCCTGCAGTGCACTATTCCTTTCTGCTAACTTCTGCCAACTTCTGCCATCTGACGGTCGCGCTAATATCTGCATTATTCACATTCATGTCAGAGCGACGCCTGCAGTGCACTATTCCTCTCTGCTAACTTCTGCCAACTTCTGCCATCTGACAGTCGCGCTGATATCTGCACCATTAACATTCATCGCCTATGTCTGCCTCCTTGAAGCATCCCTTCCTTTGCTTTCCGTTCTCCTGCTCACAGTTCGTGGACTTCTCCTTACTGTGTTAACCGTTCCCCTGCTCCCAGTTTGTCGACTTCTTCCTGTGCTACCCGTTCCCCTGCTCCCAGCTCCTCGGCTTCCTCTTCCTCTAGGTCCTCTCTCTGGACCCTGCTCCGGTATATCCTGTTCTTCAGTATCCTCTTCCTCTGCATTCTGCCCCAATGCATCTGGTTGTTCTACGTCCCGTTCTTCTTCAGGTTCCAATTCTTTGTAAAACTCTTCCTCTGCATTCTGCTCCAATGCATCCGGTTGTCCTACGTCCCGTTCTTCTTCTTCAGGTTCAAATTCTTTGATTTTTGGGTAATACTCTTCCCAACTGTTACAATAATCACCTCTAATATTGCGGTGGCAGAACTTGTCATGCTCATCACGAACACCACGAGGGTCGCGTGTTTGCAGGACTTGCTGGAGTAAGGCTCTCGTGGCGTCTTCCAACTCATGACCTCGGAGACAACCGTAAGTGTCCACACCTGCACCCTCTGCATGTATGCCAAAGAGGTACTGCTTAGAACCCTTCTTAGGCAGACCCTGCACATCAACTCTAGGTTTTCCTTTTATCCCTAGATCCACAAGAATACAAAGAATTGGATCGTTTGTATGAGAGAACAACTTGTACATATAGTTTCCTAATGAAAGCTGGGAAGCTGCAACTTGATTTTTAACCGATATGACTACTGCAGAAGCGCGTGCAGGGTCAAACCCCTCCCCTACGTTGCCGAAATAAATGGGAATGAGAATATCAAAATCAGGATCGATGGATTCAAGTTGGAGGGCTTGCTGCTGCCGTAGCAATAGATGTAAGACGTCAGACATGTTTTCGTCTCGTAGGTGTACGTCCGAATTTACGAAGTGCGTAAAGTTCATGCTGCCTTTCTCGAAAACGTTGGAGAATGTCGCGGTTTCTGAACTTTCCGAAGACCGAGTGTTTGGTATTTGTGGTTTGAACTCCTTGATTTCCTGAAACCGCTCATTACCAAAGAGAGATTGGAGAAAGTCGTTGACCGAGAACGTTTCTGCATATGGGAATGAAACGTTTGTGGTTTTAAGTCCTCTGAGGTGAAAGTCGCGTGCAAGGATACATAACAAGCGCGCAAATAGCTCTCCCTTCAGACCTTTTTCAACTAAACCCCTGCTGAGTAGATGTTTTGCTAGTGTGTTAATGCTCGAACTCCAATTTTGGTCTTTGCAGAGCAGCTCGGCAACTGCCTCAGCAATAATAGGTTCCGACGGTGTTACTGTTTCCATGCGTTGAAGAGACCTTCGACTCTGGTGGCCAGTCTTGCTCAGCTCGAATTTGACCGATTTCCCACCATTACTGGAATTAGACTGTTGCTCGCCTGAATCAATCTTCTCCTTAAGACCCGAATCACTCCTATCCATATCTTTAGCTGTACTGCGACCCGCATAATCGCCGCTCGAATCCTTGCCCTTCCCAGTAGTGTCGATGCTGATGACAATCCGTAAGTAGGAATTAACAGCCTCATGTGCTAAAGCTATTGCCTCTGCCTCTTCCATACAAACATCGAGACATAGCCTGGAAGCGAGAGCCGCAAAAACATGGTTTTTGTTCCCAACATCATATTCAGTATTGTGAATTAACTTCGCCAAAGCGAAGCGGCGGAGAATGAGTGGAGCCACGTTGCAATATGCCCGCCACAGGGGTCTACCGAACATTGTCATATGTTCGACAGTCGCGAACTGCGACATGGGCTTTTTCCGTTCCTTGCTCAACCCTTCTTCGGTGGTTACAGCCTCCTCGGCAGCTACATCGAGCTGAAGACCCAGGAAAGGTTCGAGTGTACTTAACTCTCCAACGCGCATTCGGGCAGAGCGATCTATATCCCTCGGCGGCAAGAGCGATCCTGTAGTGGACTGCGTAGAAAGTAGAAAGCTCCAGATAGGAAAATCCTTGAGAAGGCCTAGCACCCTGCGCAAAGCATAAAATGGATCCCCATTTCTCCCTTGGTCGGTACTAACCCAGAGGTTTGCCGCCTCGTCGAACACAAATAACAGTAACGGTTTAGCAGCCTTTGTCGCTGCCTGGCTTTCATCACTGAAGATGAAGGTTGTTGCGCTGGCCTCGGTGTCTCCGGACACTTGATACCGCTCGTTAAGACGGTCGGTGAGCTCACGGGCTGGCTGTATTAGGTGATTGTGGACGAGTTTATGGTTAGCCATCGTAACAGAATCCCTATGATCGTTCGTCCAGGTGGAATCATTGATGAGCTTCTGATAAAGCTCGTTTGCAGCTTCGACTGCATCTTTGATAAACATGGTCCGAAATGCGGATCGCAATTCAGTCTGCGAAGTTGATTCGGTGCTCTTCGGATCTATTGGAGCCATCTCGTCGTGGAATGTTTTTGCCATCTCCTTCATTTGATCGGATTGTGTCCCTCGACCGTACCATTCTGTCACTGGAATGTAAACTGTTAGCCTATCACAGCAATTATTATTTCTTATCACTGGGAACTCATTACATTGGGTCAGAGTGCCGCTGAGTAAAGCTACAGCACTAGCAGTGAGCTCTTTATAACAAGTTGAGCGAGTGAGAAAGTTGGTGATTTCGTGATCACCAGGAGGCCATGTGGTGTCATCGCTACGATGCCGCAAAGCAAAGGAAATGGTTAGGAACTCCTTGCCCAACTCATCAACAAGTCGTGATTTGCCGGTGCCACTACTTTGGATGATTGTTATCGATTTTGCATAGAACTTATCCTTTTCAAATGCCTCTTCTTCATTCAGAAGTAATTCTCTCAGAAGATTAATAGCGCGTCCGTGGAACGGCCTTTTCCAGTCTCCAGACAGTGCAGCGAGTATTTTATCCTTCTTGAGTTTAGTCGGGGGAGAGTCTAGAAGATGTCAATTAGCTGATCTCGGAATACACGGCTGGCAGTCGAAAGCTTACCGTCAGAACCGGAAGTCCCTTTCTTCGTAGGTGTAACTGGTCCTTTGTGTTTCGCTAACAGAGATTGAAGTTCCCCCTCTAATTTCATTCGCGCTTCCCGTTCCTTCTTAAGCGCTTCCTTTGTTTCCCGGAGCTCTTCCTCGGCCGACTTGTGTTTAAGATCCGTTGGCTCAAACTCTTGGTCCAGACGGTCCGCTTGTCGGCGGCCAGCCCGATCTTTCTCAAGCATTTCGAAGTCTTCCTCCGACGCCATAGCTGCTGGTTAATTCAGATTCGTGGACCGCTGGAAAATTCTACTGGTCGAGAGCTTGACGTGGTAAGCAGTCACGAGAAAGATTTCGTTTAGCGAAGCGCGACGTGATTAAGCTAGCCTGAATTAGCATAGCATCGCGGGGGTTATTGCGGACACCATCGCTAACCCCAACACGATTTATCTTGAACGAATACGATGGCAACTTGCGGAGACTTCTGACGCGGAAAGGCAGAAAATGGTAGGATGGAATATCCAACAACTCGCTATGGAAAGTGGGCGTGTGTGTGTGTGAGAAAGTTGAACTTCTTGATGCTAAAACCGCGTAGCTTTCGTGATTTAATGTTTGTGGATCTTTATGGTGCTAGACCCACCAAAACTTTGGATTTTTGAAATACCCCCAATAACTTTTTAAAATACAACTCTATATTATATAAATGAGGCTATATTTTAAAGATTTAGTTCTAAGCTCTAAAATAAGACGCTATTTGTAACGATTGGGACCCGGAAAGGAGCCAAGGGCCTTGGATGCTCCTGCGGCAAGATCCAACACACTTTCTGCCACTTTCTAACAGCTATGCAGAAGATGGCAGAACTTGTCTCAGCATGCCCAGACTAAGAAACCTTACCTCAGCAAGCTCAGACCACATATTCGGAATAATTTTATATCCGCTCCACGTAAAATCGAAAATGTGGTCTGAGGGACACGAGAAATAAGCAAATTTTCCAAGGAAAATTCCAAATTGCGGACTTTCAGCCCGCGATTTGGTCCTTGGAAAATTTACATATTTCTCGCGCCTACGGTGGGCTTTTACCTTTTTAAACTAAGTTTAACTGCCCTCTACTGCCTATTACTGCCCTCTACTGCCTACTACTGCTCTACTACTGCCCTGCTACTGCCCTGCTACTGCCCTACTACTGCCGCACTACTACCGTACTACTACCGTACTACTATAGAATTTATACAGCTACCTCGTGGTAGTAACGTAAGGCTGCATTTATGTGATAATCGCGTGATATGGATTCACATAATTGATTACGTGACGTATATTAACAATAGCTATTCACGTCGTTGTCATCGTCGTCTTCTTCCTCAAGCAACAGCACCACCATCACCACTACCACCACTACTGCTGCTGCTAGATCGTCTGCTCCTGCTCCTGCTCCTCCTCCACCACCACCACCACCACCACCACCATTACCACCGCCGCCGCCGCTGCCGCCGCCATGTCCGCGCCCGGCCGCCGCCACTCCTCTGTGCCCCCCCCCCCCGCGTAGGGCTGCGCCGCCTCTGCGTGGGACTTCGGTCCCAGTAGATAAGCGTGCTGGTGAGCATTAGCACCGTTAAGAGAACTGCAAGAATATACTGACCTATAAATAGCTGCTACGGCTCCTGCTGCGATTAGGCCCCTCCCTACTGCCTCCCCCCTCCCCGCTGCCTCCCCCGTCGCCGCCACTGCTACTGCCAGCGCTGCTCTTGTAGTGCCCGGCTCAGCTGGCTTCATGGCCATTAATTAGCCCGCCGCCGCCCTCCCCCCTTAAAATCCTCCCCCTGCCGCGCTCGCCGCTACCGCCGAAGCCGCCGCCGCCAATACGGCCATAATGTGGGCGCTACGTCCCCTGCCGCGTGTCTAAGGTGTGTCTCTGCGGTGGGTTCCTGGCCCGGGTAGAGCTCCTAGGGTCTACTAGGGGGTCCGCCTAAAGGCCAGGGCCCCAAATGCGGAGGCAGCCCTAGCGTAAAGCCGGAGTACGGTAGCCCCGCAGCCGTATACGTCGTGTGTATGGGGCGGTGGCCTATTTACGGAGTGTGTGCTAGTCGCAGGCTAGCTGCGTAGTAGCTATGCTAACTGCTATTATGGCAGCAAAGGGGCGCGCTGCTCCTTCTAGGCCTGTAAGTTAGGAACGTAAGTTGTAAAAGGTATAACTAATAGAGATAATAGCGCCTGCTGCTGCCGCAGCCCCCACTACAGCCCGCTCCCGCTCCCGCTCCCGCTCCTACTTACGCGCCCCTACACCTCCCGCTACCGCCACCAATAATAACGACAACGACGACGATAATAACGACGATGATAATAATAAGGAGGAAGAGAAGGCCCCGCCTACCCGCGTCCGCCCCTATCTTAGGCGGCGTGGGTAGATTACGGGGCTACTCCACTATTTGGTGGCTGTGCTTAAGGAGAAGTTAGAGGATAAGAATAAGGAATAGGATAGGGGGAATAAAGGGGGGGTTTACTAGGCCCTACGGGGCACTTAAAAAAGTTTTACTAACCCTATAGGGCAGTTATAGAAGTAGTTATATAATAAAATAATATACCTTATTATAAAAGTAAAACTTCTAGATAGATAATATTATCTATTTCTATTTAATTTAGGGGAAGCAATACTAAAATACTATTTATAGTAGTAACCTGTCACGGAGTGAGTACAAGCGACGATAATATATAACGAAGTAGATATTATTAAGCTACGTACATAAACTGTTTAATAAAGTCAAGACGTTGTATAAGGAAAGAAGGTAAGAAAACGGGAAGAAAGGGTATATATTGTTAGCTTGGTTGCTTAGTCAATACGTGCACGGAGCAGAATAAGATTCGCGCAGTGGTCCTGGCAGAACTTGATAGGATTTAGTAGGACTTGACGGAATATGGCAGAATATGGCAGATTGCCGTTAGATTACCGCAAATTGCCGTCTTATAGTCAGTCTCTGGTTGCTAAGTTGGTGGAAATAGATGGATGTGTATAAGGTGTTATGGGGGAGTCCTGTAATATAACCTAAGATAGGGCAATATAGAGCTAACTATAGGTAAAAACCGGCATCTGTAAATTAACGCCTATAAAGTTAAAGGACTAACCCTATAACTTATTTACGGTTGTAGTAAAGTATAGCCGAATTAGAAACTGCCTTCTACTAATAATAAATGACAGTTCTCCCTTTATAGAGGTAAGCTTAATATAAGGGATTAGCCGTAGCTGCCTATAAAAGCTACTACTAAGTATTTAAGCTTTAATACAGCAGCGGCCTAGACGCGTAATAACTATATAGGTACCGTTATACAGGCCTTCCTTAGGGTAGAGGTTCTATAAAAGGATTATAGCCGTACCTACTTTTAGGGAAAGCTTTAATGGAGGTAGGCTATTAGGGTTAAATATCTATAACAGCTCTGCTAGCAGCAGTTTTATATAATTTTCTTCTCTATTTTACTTTACGGAGTCTATAAAATAAAAGGTACTTAGGGAGCTATAAAGCCGCGTAAGGATAGCCTCGTTAATCTTAGCTATAGTATTATTATAAATAGTTAGGATAGCGTAATTATAGAAGGTATTAGAAGTAGTATATACCTAAGTAAGTAGTTATAAAGGGTATATATACCAATAAAAGGGTTTCTAGAACTCGAATAGGGCTATACTAGATAGGGCTAGATTATAAAATAAGCCTTATACCTAAGCTATAAACTACTAATTTATCTTACCTTAGCGAATATATATATTTAACTGTAGGGACAGTATATAGAAGGTAGACTAAAGGAACGACCGCTATAGGTTATTACGGCACTGGCAGAAAATGGCAGAACTTGGCAGAACTTTGCAGTCCTCCATACTGGCAAGTTGCTATAGATTGCCGTATATTGTGGTTACGTGACGCGAAGATCTTATAAAATATCGAGTGGCGCTGCTCTTCTTCTCCTTTCCTTTCCCTAGCTTTAGATCCTCGTTTATAGACAATCCAATCGTATAGGCTTGCGCGTCCCTTATACCGTACTCGTGCCTTAATTGACTAAGTCGCTAATATAGGTAAGCACTTATAATAGCTACGTAGTTCCCCTATAGAACGATAGGTAGTATCTAAGTAAAGTTACTACCTAAGATAGTAGGGAGTCCGCTAAAGGTAGAGTCGTTAAAACGAATATCCATAAGTATATAGTATACGGCTTTAAAGTAGTAGTGGTACTATATTAGCACCTTATCCTAAATAAGTAAAAAAGGACGGTATAGAAGCTTAGCAAGATTTAACCTTTTAGAGATATTATAAGTAGACTCTTAATATAGATTAATAGGTATTTAAAAATAGGAGTAGGTAGTACGGCCGCTAGGTAATAAAAGGGCCGTAATATTAAAAGAAGCTATATAAAGAACAATCTTATTATATAAGTAGTAGTAGTAATAAAGGCAGCGATAAAGAAACGTTTTACTAGTACTTATAGGGCCCTAGAGAAAGAAGCGAGCTATTTATAAATCTGTATTTATAGCGGTAATAATAGTATTAAAGCACGCTGCCTAATCCGTATTTAGCTACTAGCGTAGCTTAGTAAACTAGCGTTCTTCTACTATATAGTTATATTATAATATCTCCGCTATAAGAAGCAGGTTACTTCCCTCTATAATAACGCCCTACTAGTGCTGGAACTAGGGTAGGCTATAGTCTATAAGTGTCTTTTACTAATTTATAAGTATTTAATAAATAAGGTATAGGCTATAATTAAAATAGGTGTTATTATCCTCGGTAACTATAGGAGGAGTATTAGGTTAGTAGGCTAAAAAGTAAGGCAGATTATTATAAATAGACTATTTAAAGCGGTCCTATAAAGTAACTAGCTCCACAATAGGGCTATAAAGTAAAGCGGTTATAAATAAGGAGCGTAGCTAGGCGCTAATAGTAAAAACGGCGGCCTTTATTAAGTAATTAATCTATTTATAATTATCCTTTAGTAGCCTTTGTCAGGAAAAAATTTACCAGCATTTTTATAGCATTTGGCAGAATTTAGCGGCTAAATACGTATTCCGCGCACTATAATATATAGCGTATAATATTAACTAAGGTGCGGTATACTACTGTATTTAATAATACAGTACGGCATACTACTATATTTAATAATATAGTGCGGTATACTACTATATACTGCTATATTTAATAATACAGTACAGCTAATTACGCATTTTATACTTAATGCGCAATTAATATATAATGCCCTCCTCGCGTATTCTGTATATAATGCCCTCCTTACACATTCTATATATAATGCCCTCCTTATACATTCTATATATAATACCCTCCTTATATATTTACTTTTCCTATATAATTAGTATAAAATAAAATATATTATTTTAGATAATTTAATATAATATAGTAACGGTTCTCTTTTACCTGCTTACCTACTAACCTACTTACTTATTTACCTACCTATCTACCTATCTACCTACCTACCTACCTACCTACCTACCTACCTACCTATCTACCTACCTATCTACCTACCTATCTACCTACCTACCTACCTACTTACCTACCTACCTACCTACCTACCTACTTACCTATCTATCTACCTACCTACCTACCTACCTACCTACCTACCTACCTACCTACCTACCTACCTACCTACCTACCTACTTGCCTACCTACCTATCTATCTATCTATCTATCCGTTTATACCTACCTATTTATACCTACCTATCTATACCTACCTATCTATATTACCTTAATTCGATTAATTAATTTAATTGTTTATTATATTCGCTGGCTAGTTATTTAAACGGTTATTATATGGCTCTAGCAACGGTTATATAGCGATAATAATAGTCGTCTAGCTCTAATAGTCGTCTAGCTCTAGCGACAGTTATCTAGCTTTAGCGATGGCCATTTAGCTCTAATAACGATTATCTAGCTCTAGCGACGGTTATCTAGCTCTAGTAATAGTTGTCTAGCTCTAATGACGGTCGTCTAGCTCTAACAGTTATCTAACTCTAGCGACAGTTATCTAGCTTTGGCGACGGCCGTCTAGCTCTAATAACGGTTGTCTAGCTCTGGCGATAGTTATCTGGCTCTAGCGACGGTCGTTTAGCTCTAATAACGGTCGTCTAGCTCTAATAACGGTTATCTAGCTCTAACGGTTATCTAGCTCTAGCGATAGTTGTCTAGCTCTAGTAATGGTTATTTACTAGCTATTATTCTAGTGTCTTCCTAAGTAGGGAAAATATAAGAAAGGGTAAAAAATAAGGTGGCTACTTAGGTATATATAGGGGGTATACTTGGCAGAGGTATATATAAAGGCTATTAGGAATATAGCGGGGACCTAATACGGAGCTTTATATAGAGCCTCTGTACGTAAAGCTTTATATAAAACTTCTATACGTAGAGCTTTGCGTAGAGTCTTATGCAAAGCCTCTATATATAGAGCTTTATATAATGCCTTATATAGAGCCTTATATAGAGCTTTATATAGAGCTTTATATAAAGCTTCACGTAAAGCTTTATACGGAACTTTATATGGAACTTTATATAGAATTTTATACGGAGCCTCTATATTAGGGAAAAAATTTACTAGTATCTAATTTTACTTTTCTGCTATTTTAGCATTTTCTAGTATTTAGTAGCTAAATGCTAATACTTAATTATAAATGCGGTATTTAGCTACTAGATATAGCATTTAGTAGCTAAATACTAGTACTTAGTTATAAATGCGGCATTTAGCTACGTTAGGAAAAAATTTACTAGAATTTAATTTTACCTTTCTACTATTTTAGCATTTTCTAGCATTTCTAGCATTTCCTAGCATTTAGCTGCTAAATGCGGTATTTAGAATTAAGTGTTAGTATTTAGCTGCTAAATGCGGCATTTATAATTAAGTGTTAGTATTTAGCTGCTAAATGCGGCATTTATAATTAAGTGTTAGTATTTAGCTACTAAGTGCTAACTATAAGATTACTAAGCATATATGAAAGTATAATTTTTATAATTTTAATATTTTATATATACTTTATTAATATTACTAAGTATATACAAATGTATAATTTTTATAAATTTAATATTTTATATACGCTTTATTAATATTACTAATTATATAAAAAAGTATAATTTTTATAAATTTAATATTATTAATAAAAATAATATATTTTATATTTTATATATATTTTATTAATATTAGTAAGTATAGGGGGCAGGGTGGTATTACAGAAAAATTTACTAGTATCTTAAATTAGGGTTATGCTAATTAAGCAATTTTAGCATTTAGCCGTATTTAGTTGCATTTTGCGGCTATATACTACACCACTAATAATAATACTACAATTTGCGGCTAAACGCTGCCTTAATAATAAAAGTGCTATAAGCTATAACTTAATACTCTCTTAGAAATAATAATACTAGAAATATTTTGGTTAACTAAGTTTACTATATACGCTATGCTACTACCTATAAGTTACTAGAAGATATATCCCTTAACTTATATATACGCCACTATATAATTATAATAGGTTTTACTATATAGCGGCTATATATAGTGTTTAGAACTATCTATAGTTTTATTATACTCTTATAATTATTACTAGTATTAGATAGTCTTAATGTCTTCTTTCTTACCTTAGCCTACTTTTAAGCTTAAATTGGCCTTCTCCTTATACACCGACTTATGCAATAATAACGTAAATTTAGTTAACTTTAATATTCTTTACTTAATACTTAACTTCTAATTAGCTATAATAGTATACGAGCAAATGCTCTAAGTTAAAAAGCTAAACTATAAAACGATAAAAAGCCATTAAGGGCTTTACTGCGAAAAGATATAGACGGACTAATTAGGTTTAATTATCTAAAAATTATAGCAACTTAAGAAGAACTAGACAGAGTTTATAAGTCACTAAAAAGCTTTTAGGCATAAAGAATTCTAGAGGCACAACTAGAGGATCTATAGGTAGATATATACGAGAATTGAGAAATAAAGTATATCCTAAAAAGCATAGCAGAGTATTTTGTGGAGGACTTAAGGATATAATAGAGCCATGGGCTTAGTGTTAAGACTTTAAGAAGAGTATATTATTAACAAAATTTAGGGTATAGCTAGAAAAGTAATAAAGGAGTATCTAAATTGCTAAAGGAATAAACTAATAAGGCACAAGCCGTATAGAGGGCTACAATCCATTAAAATACTAAAGAGACTATAGGAAGTCATATTGTGGGACTTTATTATTAAGTTACTAAGGTTAAGAGATCCTATTACCGGATAAGATTATAACGCAATTTTAGTAATAGTGGATAAGCTTATAAAGTGGGGATACTTTATAGCATATATAGAAGAAATATTAGCAGAAGATATCGCTAGAATCTATATAAAAAAAGTGTTTATAAAACATAGAGTACTAAGCAAGATTATATTAGATAAAGATTTAAGATTTATAGTAGCATTCTAGGAGGTATTCTTAGCGGAGTAAGGAGTTAGAGCAGCAACTTTTACTATATATTATCCGCAGACAGACGGTTAAATAAAAAGATTAAATTAGACACTAGAATAGTACCTAAGATATTATATAAATTACGTATAGAATAATTGGGTATTATTATTACTAGTTATATAATTTACGTATAATACAACACTATAAGAAGGAATAGGTATATTACTATTTAAGGTAAATTACGGATATAAGCTAAGAATATCGCCATTACTATAGTAAGTAAAGAAGATAAGTAGTATAGCTAAAAAAAGAATAAAGATATTAATAAATCTTTATACAAACCTTATAGAATTAGTAGAAGCAGTATAAGAAAAAATAAAAAGGTACTATAATACTAAGAGATCTAAGGGACTAGATCTTAACGAAGGAGATAAAGTATATATTGGTCACACAGGGTGACTTACCAATAACGACTACTTAAGTAGGTTACAGTGATGTTAGTTAATAAAGCTTATTAATTAAAATAAGGAAGGGCGAGGAGCTTAAAACTCCTCGCCACGCTAGTGCCGCGGCGTTACGTAACGACCGTATACCTTATTCCCGACACTAGCAACTCTCCTTTTATAGTTACCATCTATATACAAATACTGCTTAACTAGTGTAATAAATATTAATCCTCCTTACTTACTATTGCTATTGTAATATAAGTCTCGCTATCCTAAAAGTTGCCTTTTAGCACGTGGTGCTTTCTTACTTAGAGTCGTAGAAGGATATTATACTAGGGCCGCTAAGGCGCTAGCCGTAAGCAAGCTAATAGCAATTTTCTATCCTGGGGATAAAAAATCCTAATTAGCTGGGTTAAGTTAGGGTCTGTAGAATATTATGCTAAAAAAGTCTTAGTAAGAGAATCTGACTAATTAGACAACTTTAACCGCCGGTTAAAGTTCCTAAATATCTTAAGACCTTATATAACTAAGAAATTTCTAGGGACTCCCTTTTAACCTAACCTTTAACTCGTATATATAGAGTATTTATATTAATAAACGTCTCTAGTGCCTTATTTGGGTTCGCCTTTGTTATTATATCTATTAGGTTATTTTAGCCGTTAATCTATTAAATCTTAAAGAGTTCTTAACGCTTATAGGATTACTAAAGTGCTATAATATTAATTATAAGGCGCTTCTCCTTTATGGTATTAAGCTTAACTAAACACTTATAGAGGGAATATAAGTCAGTGTATATAATTATAGAGATAATAGGAAGTTCGAGTTAATCTATAATTATCTTTAGGGTAGTTCCAATTGTAATTACTATATTAACTCCGCTAACTATTCTATATATCTCTAACGCTAAAATACTTTAGGTAACGCGCTTGCTCTTAGTTAAGCTCTAATAGATAAGATTATTATAGATTATAAAATTATTCTCTCTAGTAAATTCGTTCGCGATAATAATTTTATATCCTAACTAGGAGCTAAAATCTTTATTATTTATAAACGATTTATTAACAAATACAAAGAGCTTAGTAGTAGGAAGATTAATAGGCACGTAAAGTAGTCCCCGGTTAAGATAGTTTATTTATTAAAAAAAACGTTTATTTAGGGTAAGAATGTTATCCTTAGTTAGTTTCTAGTATTAGGCGGTAATAAAGAGATTAAATAAAGCCTTAGGTTAACAGATAGAAGCAACATAAGCTTTATAAGCGCGTTACTCCATATATCCTTACTTTAGGGAATTAACATTAATAACGTTAATCTTCTTACCTTAACCCTTCTGGCACAAAGCAATAGAATCCTTATTTAGGGAGAGGGTGCATCTATTAAAGAGTAATAGTATTATTAAATTAAGCTTTTCTTTTAGCTTTACTATAAGATTTACCTTTACTAGCTTATTTTCTTTAAGAGCTAAAAATTAGTTATCTTCTAAGATAATTATATTATTAGTTTATATACCGACAATTCTAAATAGAGTTCCTATGGTTATAATAAGGAAGCAGGGATTAAATATAGAAGTAGTTATTAAAAGCTTCTCTTTATGGTACTTACTATAGGTAGCCCACTAGTAAGTTCCTACCTCTGCAATTCTATATAATGGCTTAAGTATAACTATAATCGTATCTTTAGGATACTAGTGGCGAATTTGCTCCAAAAGGTATACTAATATTAAGCGCTAAAGGTGCGTCTCTAATTAGGTATAGGCTTAAGTAATATCTCGCAAATAAACCGCCATTCTATTCTTTATTAAGGAGGGAGCTAGCGTAACAATAACTTGCTAACTAGCTCGTTAAATTATAGGAGATTATATAAGAATTACCTCCTTACCATTGTCGTTATAGCCTTAGATAACGAGCCTTAATTTCTTAAATAGGGTATTAGTAGCTTTGCCCTTAATCTCGTTAACTATCCTTAACTTAAAGATACGGACTCCATCGAATTTAATAGGGTTATACTTCTTAAATTTAAAGACTCCTCTTATAATAAGACCATCGATCTCCTACTTATTAGATGCTTAAAAAGGAGCTCCTAANGTTATAATACAACCTTCCTTTTAGAGCTGTTTTACAAGTTTAAAGTTAGCCTTCTCCTTAGCTATTATAAAGGCCATTAATAGCTTAACTCTATTCTTAATAGCGGCAATAAATTACTCTTTAAAATTAATAAGATGTTAGTAATTTTATAATCCCTTTAGGCAACCTTTACTGCGTTATAGTTGCGGCATATCTACTATAATTATATTAGGATTATAGTCGTCTTTTAGAGCATATTAATCGTGGTTCTCCTTTAGGGTATCTTTTAGGGTATCCTATAAAGGCTTAAAACTATTATCTTTATAGTAAGGCTTAATAACGGTTAAATAGAATTAAGTGGGTCTATAAGGCATCTAAATAGTATAAGTTTAACTATTAATTATAATAAGTTAATATAGGCCTAACTATCCTCCCTTTTTACATTATACACGTACCTTAGACTAGAGTGGCAAATTAAGCGTAGTTAAGGTATTTAGGCTATTTCTTATTCCTAGTACGTTGTTAACCTAGCGTATAGCGTAAAGACGTCGCACCTCCTTTATTGCCTTGCGAATAGCCTTAGCTCATTATATAATAGAGGGAGATAGTAAAGAATTATTAGTTATTTAAGGGTAGGCGCTAAAGACTAGTAATATAGGTATAAGTCTATCTAGGCCAGCTAAATTATTAATAGCTTTAATAGCTATTTATAAGGTAAGTTCTTCGCTAGCGTCCTCTAGTTTTAAAGAGATAATCTTATATACGCGGTATAATAGCGTATAATATTGCTCTACTTTTCTAATACTGTTATGTGCCTTAATAGGGACTTCCTTAACCTTAATTGCTATTACTTTTATTTATTATTAAAACTCTATAGATAAGAAGTTCTTTCCTATATTATAGACGATTTAATTAGGGGGTCCTAGGTAGATATTAATCTAGTATAATTAAAGGGTATCCTATACGTTCCTAGCTAATATATCCTTTAAGAATTATGCGGCTTAGAAGGAGGTTAAGAAGTCAATAACTTAGAGTACTAGCTTGCCGCTAAAATATATAACGTTAATAATAATATAGAAGTTAAAGTCGTAGTTATCTTTAAGGGTAAACTTAAATCGGCTAGGGGACTTCTGGTTTATTTAGTAGTGTAGGAAGGTATAACCTCTCTAAGATAGGAAAGTCTTAGTGCTATCTATTAGTTAGTCAGTCAGTCTGTTAGTCGGTTACTATTAGTTAGAATTAAGCAGTAAGAAGAGAAAGAAAAGAGTGTATTAAAGGAAAATTGTATATCTATTGGTCTCGCCTAAGTTATTGAAGACTCTAAGGGCTTTAGACCGACCTATATAACTATAAAAGGCCTAGGCTCTCCCAAAGCTACGCCTAATCTAGATATTAAATTTAAGGGGCCAAATTACACCACTATATACCTCCCCTACCTAAGTTGTTGTCCCCTAACGATTCCTAAAACTCTAAAACTCCTTATCTTTAAAATAAAGGCGCGGTAGGTGATTATATATATTCCTTGCCCTTACTATAAACCCAAGATAGTAAATAAGGAGACTCCGTTCTAGTTAAACGAGACCGTTCTTATCCGCCTGGCTAAGTAGTATAAGATATATTAGACTGGCGGCTCTTAGATAATATAGCTCTTTCGCGTCCTTCTACTTGCTCGGTTCTATTCTATAATTCTTTAGGCAACTTTATATAACTCTATCCTTCTGCAATAATTAGGGGTACTCTACTTAGGTCTACCGTAATAGTTAAAGGATTAATTCTATTGTTAACGCAGTAGAAGTATAAGCGGCTATTAAAGCGCCCTATTTTAGTTATATATATAAGCTAAAACGCATCCTTATAGTTCTTAACGGCCTTTAGACGATAGAAATGCATCTATTTCGCGACTTTATTCCCATTACCGGTAAAAAAAAAAATTATAGTCTTAGATTACTACTAGAGAATCCTATTGTTATTTACTAAGAAGGGTGTTAGATAGAACGCTGGCAGCTATAAGCTTAACTACTACAGGGAAGCAATATAGAATTGCGCTGTAGAGATTAGTATGTCCAGACAGCGTATAGGGCGGCGCTCTTAAGTCTTAGTACGTATCTACCAACTCTACCTAAGTGCCTCCTTTAGTGACCTTAAGGTTATTATAATCGTCCTAAATACTAATAAATTATAGTAGTATTGTTTGTTAGGTTCTAGTTAAAGGTTCTTTTACTCTATAAGGAAGGTAAGGCATAGTTATACGTATATCTCCTTTTTTATATAGCTAAGCTACCTAGTTAGTTGCATACTTTTCTACGTCTTTAGTAGTCTAGTCTTAGTTAAAGATCTTATAAATAAATCCGTCGCCCTTAATTAAACCTTATACCTTAAGATTATTCTACTATAATTTTAGGTAGTAATATATACTGGGTAGAATAATTATCTAGAGAAACGCTCCCTTAGATTATATTAGCACCGCGTTTACTTTTAAGGAGTAAGGGAATATTAACGTTAATATAGCGGAAAGCTGTAGAGTCTCCTTTAACCGCGAATTTTATATAATAAGGGTAGGAAATAAGTTACTACTAGCTATTAGGTCTAAGAGCGCAATAGAGATAATAATACTAAGGGTTTTATCTTATTAGCTATTAGTAAAGACCATAAACCATCGTTCTTAACTAGCTATAATTTAGCCGCCCATTAATTAGACGCTAATAGTGGCGGTATATACGTATTTCCTTATTAATTATTGCTAAGATACTAGAATCCCACCACTAACTAAACACGTTTAAAATTACAGATCCTTCTCGCTACTACACTTCTTAGTCTTTTAGTAATATTATCCAATTAAATAAAGCCTCTCTATTGTATAAAAACCTTAGCGCTAAGTTATAAATAAACTTATATAGTTTTAAAGAATTAGATGGAATTAAAGGTCTATAAGCCTTTCTAAACTAAGAGTACGTAGTAGGATTGGTCTTTATAGTGTTAAGGTAGTAATAAGCGTAATATATTAAATGGAGTCTATAGTATAGTGTAGTATAGTTTAAACCCTTTATTGCTAAACCTATACGTCCTCTTATAGCTTATATATATATCTAGCAGACCTTATATATCTCTAGATTAAAACTAGCTGCCCTATACTAACTGCGTAAGAGCTTTATAACCTTAGTTAGTTTA
The DNA here is from genome assembly GCF_001692895.1 of Cenococcum geophilum 1.58. Lineage (NCBI taxonomy): Eukaryota > Fungi > Ascomycota > Dothideomycetes > Gloniales > Gloniaceae > Cenococcum > Cenococcum geophilum. The sequence goes on from NW_027137609.1 coordinate 1,210,309, forward strand.
ATTTTAGTAGTTTAGTTTAAGGACGCCTTAAGATAAATAGGTATATCATCCTTATAGTTACATCCTCGTTTTACGCATAGTGTCGCTATAGTATTTACGGCCTCCTTAATATACTCCTTATTATCTCCTAGCTTAATAACGTTCTTATTAAATATTAATTCTACTCCTAGCCCTCCTACTTTTAGGTAAGCAATTATTAGTCCCCTTTTTAGATTTCTTTTTAATAAAGATACTAGTAGCTGTGAGGGCAAGCTAATAGGCGTTCTAGCTACAAGAATACTCTCGTTTATAGATAATAAAGGTAAGTTAACTAATATAGGTAATCCTTATTAGGACGGACTTGGCATAATACTAATACCTCCTCCTTAAATAGGTGTTAATGGCTAAAAGGCTAAGGGATTTATTATATTAAAAGCATGCCGTAAATATATTTGCAGTGTAAGAGCTAAGCTCTCTCCTACTTATCTGATTTTAACATTAGTAACCTTTAGTCCTATAGTAGTTAGTCTTTTACTTCTTAGCGGTAGGTCCTTATTTAGAATAAGGAAGCTAGTTAAGTGTCTTCCTAAACCATACTTATTTACTACCTAGTCTAATATTGCCCTTCCTAATATCTTAGACGTAAGCGCAAAATCGGTTGGCTATAGTTAAGTAGTATTCTTAATGCCACGTCCTAGATGTTTAAGCCTATTAATTAGAGCTTTATTAACTCTTGCTATAACTTTAGAAAGTGGGTAGATTACGAGCTTTTAGATAGCGGAGAGGAAGTTATAGAAAACTGCGTATTTTAGTGGTCCGTTAAGAATATCTTATCCCTAAGCCTTTTAGATGGTTTCTCTAGCTTTATTATATTAGTTTCTCTAATCTTTAGCCATTTTACTAACATTAGAGATATCCTTAAAGATTAATATAAATGCGTTCTTTCCTAAAGATACTTATAGCCTGTTATCTTAGTTAATAAAATTAACTACTATATTAGCAGTATCTGCGTAGTTTTCTTATAAGAGCAAAATCTTGTTATAGATTTAGATAAGCACTACTTAATGCTAATTAACCGCGAAGCCTCTAACTTCTGCTAGGACGTTACTAATCTATTACTTAGCTCCTTTATAGAGGACTAGTGGTTTGCTAGATAAAGATATAATAAGTATATTATTATTCTTAATTCTACCTAGTTTCTACTTTAGTTAATTATAACTATCTCTAAGGTTTATTAAGGGCGAAAAGGTAAAGTTCTAAATAGGGTTTCCTAATTTAAATAGTCTACTAAATTTAGGTAGTAGTATAGAGTTCTGCTGGCTCTAATCGTTAAATAGACTAATTATAATTTTCTATACCCGGTATAGAAAATCGCTATTAGCTTAATAAAGGCGGTAAGCGGAACTAATATCTTTGCAGTAAATAATACTAGATAGCTATATATAAACATTCCTCTATCCTTACCTTACTATTAATACGTATTAAATTCCTATAACTAAAAAAGCAAATAAGAAAGCGTAATAGAAAGAGCTTTAGGAAATACGGCAAATAAACGGACGGATTGCACGGCTGTTATCTATATCCCTTCCCCTACCTTAAAACTTAACTATCCCCTAGTTAAATATTTTATATTTAGTTCTATTAAATAATCTTTCTAAAACGCGCACTTCTTAAAATACGCAGCGTTGTAATACTAGTGGATTTTACGTGTCTTCCTTAGGCTTTAGCTTTGCTGTTATTTCTTATAGTATAGTTCTACCTAACTAGTTAAGCTGGTCCTTTTAGCGGACTTTAGATATCTCTTATTAATAAAACTTCTTTAATCTATTCCCTAAAGTTTAGTCGCGGAACGGCGTGCCGTTAAGATCCTTAATTAAGTACTATCCTTTATAAGGGTAACTCTTACGTATATAGAACGGGCCCAGCTATTTTAGATCTAACTTATAACTACTAGAATAATCTTACTTAAGCTATATGTTATAGAGTATAACTATATCTCTAACCTTAAATCCGTCCTAGCGAATGTAATAAGTGTTGTTAAAATACTCCTTATTTACTACCCTTAGTCGTCTTATACGCGCTACAGCCTCTTATATATCCGCGTCTCTTTAGTTAAACTATTTTACGCGAAGTGCTAGCAGCTCTATAGTAGTCCGGACCGTTTACTAAGGTAGTATTTACTAGGTGGGTATATAGAGCTTAATAAAAAGGATATACTTATACCCGCATATAACTCTTACTAGCGTCATTCCCGTAGACCGCTTAATAGTTATTTTATTAGCCTATAAGACGGTATAAAGATTGTCTAGCTATAAGCCATCTATCTTTACTAAAGCGTCTATTATAGATTTGTGACCTTATTCTATAAAGCCTTACCCCTATAGGTAATATACGAAAGCTATAACCCTTTTTATATTATAGAGCTCTATAAGCGTAGTAGTAATATTAGCATTCTCTCCTCTACCGTCTATAGAGAGCTGTTTAAATACTCCCTATTAGTAGATAACGTCTTTATAGAGGAACTTCGCTATACTTTTTATATCTTTCTTTTAAAGGGCCTAAGCCTCTATTTATCTAAATATATATTTTTAAGCAATAGCTAGGTACCAGAATCCTAGACGGTTTAGTAGTATATATATAATATCTACCGCTACTTATTACTATAAGGTAAACTCCTACGTAGGGTATATTACTTCTTCTTCTTATTCTAGCTGTTATTCCTAGCACTATAGGCATAACTTAATATGCTATAATATCTAATCCTATAGTCCTGGCCACTAGTATTAATTTAAGACCCTTTAGTACGTTCCCTCCCGTCTATAATGTCTACTCTAATTATAAAGGCTTTTAATAATCTCTTGCCAAGTAGTCTCGTTATTAACTACCTTATATATTAGTACACTCTTAGACTGTTAACGGAAAAGCTATTAATTACGCATTAGAAACCTTAGCGTATACCACTTAAACCTTTTAAATTTCTTAGTATTTATCTCTTTTGGCCGTTATAAGGTTACTAGCCACTTTATAATCTTCTAAGATTCCTCTAAATATAAGTCTTCTAATAGCAGATCCGCTTCTATTTTAAGAGGGCTGGCTATATATTCTAAGGCACTTAGCTTATAGTTAATAAACTCCTTAATATCCTTAGTTGGCTTATTAGGTTGTTTGCTATTAGGTAGCTATTATAAAAGTTTATTAGCTAGGCTATTTTTCTTCCCTAGCATATATCTAATATTAAAGTCCTATAGCTAGATCTATGCTAGCTATCTTATTATTAAGGCTCTAGGTAAATTAGTAACGGCACGATTTAGCTATATAACTAGGGTATTTATATCCGTCTCCACTATAAAGCGAACGCCGTATAGGTATATACGACACTTCTTTAACGCATATAGTAACGCCTAATATTTAAGCTTTCCTAAGTTATATTTCTGCTCCGCCTAAGACTAGATACCGCTTTTATATTAATATAGGTAATAATAACCTTATGTATCTAGTTATATAAGGCCGCACCTCTACCCATTCTTATATCTATTAACGGCGAGAATAATTAGCCTAGCCCCTTTACTATAATCTAGCTAAACTAATACGGGTGTAGTAGTAACTGTATACTTTAGAGTCTTTATAGCGGCTATCTGCTCTATACCCTATATAAATGGAACGTTTACTTATAGCAGTCGGAAGATTAGCTCTGCCTTAATTGCGAAGTCTTTTACCTATATTTAGTAATATATAACAACTTCTAGGAACGCTTAGGCTAATATAATATCTTCGCAATCTTTCTAGTAAATGATCTTTGCGACCTTTAACTCTTTCAGATATCGCCCTTTTCTATTATAATAGTAGCCAACTACTATAATCTCGTCTTTATAGAAATGAGACTTTACGCCTAAGATTATACACCTAGCTTGTTCTAAATTAGTAAGTACTCCGTCTAGCCATATAATATATTCTAGAATATATCTATATACGCCTAGAAGGCTCTCCTCCCTATTATATACTATCTATAGGCCTTTTACTATAATGTTATCTAGAAATAGTAGGGTATAGTATAGGATATACCATTCTAAGATCTTAGTAATTATCCGCATAAACTAGGCTACGAAATTTATACCTTTTATAGGCACCGTTATTTATTATAAAAGTCCCAGAGGTATTATAAAAGCTATTAAGTTCCGGCTTTCTATATCTAGCTCTAATTAATTATAGCTAGAGAAAAAGTTCACTAGAGATATAACCTTATACCCCGCAAACTCCTTAGAAAATTCATTAGTATATAGCGGTAGATTTGCGTCCCTAATAGTTACTTAGTTAATATTTATTGCCGCGTTAATTAGTTAGTACTTATTACGTTCCTTCTTACTTATAAAAAACTATAGATTCCTATATAGGCTTTCGCAATATTCTAGAGTCCTTTAAACTAGTTGTTCTTGTAATATATTTATTACTTCTCCTTATAGGGCCCTAGGTACTAAAAAGTTTAGTACTTACTATACCTTATACGGCACGGTTTTAATCTTTAGTAGTAGAGTTATATCTTTGCTAACGCGACCTATCTTAGAGAACTCTTATACTAGAGCCTCTTTTTAATTAAATAGTATAGCCTTAAGGATCTCTTATTCTCTTGGCTAAATATCTCCTATAATTATACGCTCTAATTATTCTAGCTTTAGTCGTATACTACGGGCCAGCTTAGTATATCGCGGCTTAAGAAAATAATTATACGGCCTAAGAGGCAATCCTTAGATAGACGCCTTCTGTTAACATAAGGCTACCTCTTGCTATCCCACTATGCCTCCTATAACTATTCCATCTAGTGCCAATAAATTAACTAGGTGGACTTTATCTGCCTTCCGTTTATATATAGTTGCTATATTTATAGCGTTTAGTTAGGCCTTACTCTAGTAGCTTTCTATTTACATTATAAATAGATCTATTATCTTTAACATTTAATATATAAGGGACTCAGCTTTTACTTTAAATACTAGCTTTTAATTCTTCCTTAAGTATTTCTTTAGGACTTTCTTTAACGTTTTGCTATTAAGCTCTCTCTATCTAATATTATACTCCTCTCTCTATTAATAGCTTCATTTAGTAAATATCTAAAATAGTATATATCTGTATTGGAGCCGCACCTTATTTCCCTCCTCTTTATTCTTAATATCCTCTTTATCCTAATATACTAGGTTATAAGTAACCCCGGATATAATTTTAGCGGTTATACTAGCTATATATTTCCTAAACTATTTTCTATATTAATACCTTTATTTAGTTTAAAAAATATTATATCCTTATAGGACGTTAAGAACCTTATTTTAACTCTACTATCTTTTAATTAAATAATATAAGATACCTAACCTATTACGGTTCGTTTTGTTACTAATTTAGCCCTTACTAACTATAGCTTACTAAGTATTACCTTATATAACATTTCCCCTATAGCAATAAATGTTATAGATATTAAGACATTACCTATTACTATAGGGACCGTATATACTAGCTTAATAAACTTAAACTAAGTTCTATTTATAGACGTTAGACGCGCGCTTTATAACTATAAAGGTAGACTTAATATTAGTAGGCCGTGTTATAGGGCTACGCTTTCCTTAATAAGGTTAAGCTTAGCTTTAGAGTTAATTAAGTATTTAGCCCTTTTATCTCCTATCTACGCTTTTACCTTTAGGCACCGCCTTTAAAACCGGATAAATCCTACTTCTCGTTTAATCTAGTCCACTTCGGTAGTTGTTAGGCCGGCTTAATTAGCATAGAACGTTAGGTGTACTAATAATATAAATACCTTAACGTCCTCTTACTTCTGTTAATAAGGCTCTATAAGGGGTAATAGGAGAGGCTTAAAGAATAGCCTTATAACTTTAGGTATATATATAAGGTAGTTACTAATAGTAACTTTAATAGTTTTTAACAAGATCTTGTCCGCTATTATAGTTAGGCTTAGAATATTTCCTTTTAGTATATCTATTATCCTAACTAGCTTTAGTCGTAATGCTTTAACTATTATTATTATATCCGCTATTTACTCCGTCTATCTTAGCTATTTAGTATAATTTTATTTCATTACCCCTATTACTGCTTAACGGTAGTAGAGGAGCCAGCTACTAGGGCCGTAGTATAATTTAGATATATCCTCCTAGTTATATATTTTAAACCGTTGCTAGTTATAAACTAGATAGTTTTAGAGGCTGTTTTATTACCCTTACTTCCCCTTACGGCCTCCTAAGATTATATACCCGTGGCGTAGGCTATAACTAGGTTACGGCCCCTACTAAATTAATATATATTAACTTTACTTGGTATATATCTTCTTAGGACTTACTAAGTTCCTCTTTACTTTTAGCGTTACTACCCTTTATAAGCTCCACAGAAGCTGCCTTTAGTTAGATACCTATCGCTAGCATATTAGGATTAATATTCGCGTTTTACCTTAGCTAGTCTTTAAAGAACTAGATCTAATTGTCGCTTAGTAAATATAGAATTGTATTTCCTAGGCGCTTACGTATTCTAGCGTATATTTAGTTATTTTTATTTATATATAGAAAACTATAATAAACTAACTCTTTAAGCTCTAGACACTAATTAATAAAATAGTAGGTACCCCCGCATCTATAATATATCTAATTTTATATCTAGTATACGCTAAAGTTTTTTAGCCCTCTATACCTTTCTAGGCCTGGCTTATATTATTTTTATAGCGCTCCCTTATAGGGCGGCTGCGGTTTATTATTACCTAGTGCCAATTACGGATCTATTTATTTTTAACGTATTAACGCCCTATTTAGGAGCTATATATACTATATTAGATCTTAGCAAATCTTATCTAGGAACGGCATTAAAGATATAACGCCTGCTAATTTAACTGTCCTAAGATTAAGCTTCTAGAGTTAATTAGTAAGTTTCTTTAGTTTAGGGTTTATTTCTTAAGTCGTTTAACGGGTATTTGCCGACTTAATTGGCTAAGAGACTATAGGTGGTTAAAGGGCAGTATCTCTTTAGTTTGTTATAGCTAGTTACTAATTATAAAATTATCTAACTAGCTAACAAAGGCCTTATTCCTTAGGATTTGTTATTAATAACTAATCGGCGCCTTTATGCAAATTAAGCCTGTTTTCTATAGCTCTCTTTAGCAGGTAGAAGTTAAAAGACTCTTGCCTATTAGGGTTGGCTTTTGTTTTAGTTATTATATATCTTTAATATTTAAATAGGAGTCCTCTTACGAACCAGTACCCTCGTTTGCGGTTTTCTAAATTGCTAGCCTTAATAACCTTTTAGGAGATTAACGTGAACTGCCTATAGTATTCGCGTATACTACTAGGTAGATTATTCCTATACTGCAGTATATAAGCTTCTAAAAATTCTACCGTTTTAACTTATTAAAAGTAGTTACTTCCTTAGTAGTCTGTCTTAAGCTTTCCTATAAGTTCCATTTAGTTACTAATAGCAAACTTAGGCAGACTTTAGATCTATATCCTTATTTAATAGTCGCAATACTTTAGAAGTCCTTAATACTTCTTATTGTCCGTAATACGGTGCTGGATATATAACCGCTTATACTGTTCAATAAATTACAATATATTTTGTCCTATAAAGTAAGGGGTCCTAAGGGTTCCCAGAGCCGGTATAGGCTAGGCCATAATATACACCTTATCTCGTTCTATTAGTAGTCTAGTAGGAAATAGTAGACCTATAGTTTCTCTAGGGATAGGTAGGTGGACCTTATAACCCTTATCCTCTATCTATTAAGGGTTATTAGTCTCTAATATTATAGGAGTTAAGGTTAGTATCGCATGCTCTAGTTTAGGAGAGCTTCGCGGTTTAATAGGCTACTTACTTTCCTCTCCCTTTCTAGTACCCTTACCGTTATTATGGAATGGGCCTAATATTCCTAATAATCCTTTTGCTGGTACTATCGCTATTATTATAAATTTAAAGGTAGCTCTAATAAATGCGAGAATAATAGTATAGACCGTTATAAATATAGTAAATAAAATGTAAAAGACTTTTCTCTGCTGCTCCTAGTGTACCATAGTCCTTCCTTTTATCCTTCGTCTTACTATACTACGTACTCGCCTTCTTATTGCTACTTACTAACTACTATTCCCGTATAAAGAGCTCGGTAAGTATTATTAGTTTATTCTTTATAGCGGTAACTACGTATAGGTCGCTAATATGCCCGTACTTCTTTATCTTAGTTGTTCTATTATAGTTCTAGATTGTTCCTATACATCTCCTATATATAGAGCACCAGACTTCTAATCTAAAGAGCTTGCCGTTGTCTCTATATGGAATGCTATAAAATATATAGGAGGGTACAACCTCTCTAAGATAGGAAAGTCTTAGTGCTATCTGTTAGTTAGTTGGTTAGTCTGTTAGTTAGTCACTATTAATTGGAATTAAGCAGTAAGAAGAGAAAGAAAAGAGTGTATTAAAGGAAAATTGTATATCTGTTAGTCTCGCCTAAGTTATTAAAAACTCTAAGGGCTCTAGACTGACCTATATAACTATAGAAGGCCTAAGCTCTCCCGAAGCTACGCCTAATCTAAATATTAAATCTAGGGGGCCAAATCACACCACCATAGTAGTAATAGCAGTACTTTATAAGATGTTTAATTGCCTTAACCTTAACTTTATAGCCTACTTGCTAAAGAACCCTAAGTAATTAATAAACGGATAGGTGGCTAAAACGACGGTATAGTTGGCGTAACTTTAACTTAGTTAAGTAGCTTTAAGTAATACTCTTTTCTAGTTAATAAAGAAGTAACTAGGGGTAACCCTACTTGCGTATAACGGGCACCCAATTATCTCCCTAAATAAGTACATCCTTAAGGTTATTAAGCTTAACGCCTAATTTATTTATATCTCTAATGCAAAATAGAAACGGAGTGTTTATAGGAACGACGTAAAAGGTAATATACCCTAAGGGGGTTTAGACCCTAATTATACTAAGAGAGATTATAGTACCCTTGCTAAAACGAATCGTGTGTTAGCCTACCGTTAAATAGTTAATCTAAATAGAGCTATTAAGCTGCTAAAGGGCTCGAACTTAAGGTTCTCCTACTATAGATACTCCTGCGGCTCTAGTATCTAGCATAATACTATAGAAGACGTTCGCTAAGTATCTGTTATTAAAGGAAAACGCAGAACTCTCCCTTAGCTCGTTAAAGATATCTAACTTTATAGTAAAATGGAGCGTAGATTAGTTATTAAGAATAATAACGGTTTATATGCTATCTACCTTACTATACTTAGTAAAGTATTAGTCGGGTAAGTACTTCTTAATTTCCATATCTATAAGGAGCTATTTAGCCTTATTAACCTCACCCTTAAGATCTTTTACGCCTTTATATTAAACTAGGAAGCTTTAAAAGTAGGCCGTAGTAACCTTGCAATTTCCAACATTTCTTATACTCTAGCGAAACTTATTATATACCTCCTTTCGCTTATTAAAAGAATGCCTAGTTAACTAGTAATTCGGTTTCTTATAAATATAGCACTTCTTTTAGCAATTATTTTAAAATAAACCTCTATAAGGACCTCTACCTTTACCTTATAGTTGTTAATTATACCCTCTACTATATTGCTTACCCCGGCCACTATATATTTAATTAGTTTAATTATAATCGTATTAGTTAGGTAGGTTAATTAAAGTAGGTTAGAGTTAGGCGTTAAATTGCTGTACTTTTTAAAAGCGTAGAGTGGTGCTAATAAAAGATCTTAATTAAGTACACACTCCTTTATAAGTATTTGCAGGATTAAAGAGAGTAAGGTTACATTCTTTAATACCTTAGTATACGTTAATAACTTAATTATATAGGCTAAAGTCCTCTTAATATAATTCGGATAAACCACGCTAAATTATCTAAAGTTAATTAAAGAGCTTTTAAAGATAATTAAGCTAAGAGACACCTAGGTTTGTAGCAATAATCCTTAAAAAGGTAGTCTCTCTCTATTCTAATATATACTGCTACTTATTCTCTTTTATTTTAAAGTGGTATCTTAACTTATATATTATGCGGTTAAAATTATATCCTTTTTCTACTAAATAATTATAATAGAAGGTACTAGCTTGGCCCTTAAGTATAACGGAATAGGCGTTATAGTATTAATTAGACTCTATTCCTACCTTCTAGTAATAATTATAGAAGATACGTAGTTTTGAATTAAGAATATTATATAATTCCCTGCTAAACTTCTTCTCCTAATCCAAATAGAGCTTCGCAAGCTTTATAAGCAATTTTAAACTACCTCTAATTTAAGATTAAAATAGAGGAGGTAGGGGTTGTATTATAGGCTATAGTAGGGACGTAGGTCTAGTCGGTGGAGTCTAAAGGTTATTAAATCGCGAAGTAATGGGATCCTGTACCTGCTCTCGTTAGGGTATAGTATCTAACGTTAAGGTTACGGGTTAAATTAGATATAGAGAAGTTAAAGGTAGAGGTAGGTTCGTCTCTAGAGGTATATTACTTAGGTTTTATTATAAGTTAAGCTTCCTTATAGTGCGTAGTTAGTGCTTAATCTCTTATAGAGTCTATTTGTGCTCTTCTTTTACGTTAATAACCTGCTCCTAAATATTATCTCTAANAATACCCCCNTCCTTANGGATAAATACTCTATTCTCCTAAAGGAAGTTACGGAAGTCCTATACAATATCCTTATTTATAGGGGCCTATATTTCCTTTATCCATTTAATAAAGTCCTCCTTTATACATTCCTATAGCGCGGTATTATTATATTTACTGTCCTTATAATATACTATACAGTATAATAAAAATCTATTTAAGTCTTGTTTATTAGCGTTTGCAAGGTTAATTATAGCTTTATTCTATATCTTTAGGTTAATATCTTCCTTATACTTCTTCGGGTAGGTTAACGCTATAGTAGGTATAAAATTGACGGGGTGTCGTACGTTAAAGGTAGGTAGGATTTTTGGTTTTATAGGATCTCGTAGGTTTGCTATTAAGGGGTAGGCAATTTAAGATATTGTTTAACGCGTTTTAGACGTTAACTTAGGATCTTAGGTTTAGTAACACTTCTAACCTAAAGTACTTAACCAAATCTTTATAAACGCGGTTATTCTATATAATAGACGCAACTTCGTATCTCCTAGTACTTAGTAATACTTCTATTACTAGTTTTCCGCAAGTTTAAGGTAGTATAGTATCGCTGGGATCCATTCTATATAAGCGTATATGGCACCTCTATACGAGACTATCTCTTCTATTTAAAAACCTAGCTGCTCTATAGTTAACTGTATATTCAACTACTAATTAGTGTTAGTTATATAGGGTAACTCACCAATAACAACTACTTGAGTAGGTTATAGTGATGTTGGTTAATAAAGCTTATTAATTGGAATAAGGAAGGGCGAGGAGCTTAAGACTCTTTGCCACGCTAGTGCTGTAGCGTTACGTAACGACTGCATGCCTCATTCCCGACAGTATGGCTACTATATAAAAATTTTAAGAGTTAACGATTAAGTAAGAAGATAGACTACGTTAGACTATATAAAGGATTTTACTAGTTATATTTAAATTAAACCTACTAGCTAAGATAAAGATCTACCCTATATAGTATATTATAATACTAGAGCTAGTATATAGGAATATTAAGCCACTAGTTTATAAAGTAGATATATATAGAGGATAGGAGGAAGACAAATAGTAAGTTTTGAGGATTATTAGTTATAAGGACGTTAACAATAAAATATAGTATAAGGTTAAGTGGATAGGCTATACTAAGACTACTTAGAAGCTATTAGAGAATTTAAGAAATGCTATAGAAAAGGTATAGAAGTATTAAAAGAGATTAGGTTAGGCAGTATTAATAAAAAAAGGATTGCTAAAGAATAAGTCACCTAAGGGGGACCTAAAAAGAGCAGTTGTTAAGCTACTTAGACCTATTTCCTTCTTAAATAGAGGAGAATCCGTTTTTTTATTACTAAGTTCCTATAGACCTTATTTTATAAGTTTTACTCCTTAAAACGGACCTTCTTATAAACCTTCTTAAGACGGATTAACTAAGCGGACACCGTAAGATAAGACTTAAGGGCCTGTTGCTAAGTATTAGTAGCCTCCTATTTAGCGTCCTAAGAATGGTATAGTTCCGCTAGAGTAATAGATAGTTTATTTGTCTAAACGAGGTTATCTGTAACTAATTAGGTTAGTTACGTAAGCTAAGCGAGCTCACGAAATCCACTAAATTCCACCTGTAGAATAGGGGAATTAATAAGCATTAATTAAAATCAGTTACTACCTAAAACTATTGCAATAGTAATACGTATCACCGGAAGTGATACGGACACTAATTAGTGATTACAGATTAGGAGACGTACCACCTATGAAGAAAGACGAGCTCGATCAGTCCCTGCTAAAGGCCTCTACCGATCTCGTTTGCTAAGGAGCATTAGTTAACGTGTATTCAAAAAGTTAACCCCTATCTAATAGGCCCTTGATTTTTTATATACGGCCCTTAGGTGTTCAAGGAACCGACCCCTTTTAATAGGCCCTCGGTTCGCGTCTATCACGTATTTTATACTACCCAGATCACGTTAAGGAGTATTAGTTAACGTATACTTAAAAAGTTAACCCCTATCTAATAGGCTCTTGATTCTTTATATACAGCCCTTAGGTACTTAAAGAACTAACCCCTATCTAATAGGCCCTTAGTTCGCGTCCATTATGCATTTTAATTAGCTCGCGTCTATTACGCGTTTAGAACCTAAAATTAAACTTAATAAGAATCACGAGATAAGAATTAACATATTAGACATTAGGGCACAAGTTAACGCAGGATAGGAGAAATGGCCTAAAGGCATTAACTTATAGTCCGACAAAACCACTATAAAGGATATTAATGAATTTATAAAGTTTAAGATCCTAAAATACGAAGCGTATAACTTTAAGGATAATAAACTATAGGAGGTCTATAAGGAAGATTTCTAAAACTTTATAATATAAATCTTTAAGGATTATAACTAAATTGGTATCTAAAAGCTCCGAACGTTCCTACGGACCAATGGCGTATAGATAAGGAAGTATAGGAATGCTATAGTCCCTAAATTACTATTTAACACCTTATAAAAAGAAGACCCTATAAAATAGACTAAGCCTAAGATTAAGGAGTATATAGCAACTAGAGGAAAGTTTACCTTAGGATAAATTAACTACCTCCTTAAGAATAACTTCGCCAGCACTAGTACCATCGAAACCCCAATCTTAATCTCACCAGCCACAAACCCTACCCTACTTACAATACTACCCACTATACCCCAACCTACCCCTATACTACCCCTATAACAGGAACCTAATTATATTAACTTAACCCTATAATTAGAACTACCTAGGGGATAGAGTTAAAACTAGGGTTTTGGCAAGGAGTTAATAAACCTTATAAAGATATACACGGAAGACAACAAGTATAGTAGAGAAGATGACAACTTCGACTTTAAACTCACCATCTTTTATAACCTCTGTAGCAGAGCCAACATACCCTAAAAAGCCAAGGTTAAAGCCTACCCTATAATGCTACGCGGTCTAGTACTTAACTACTACTACACTAACCTTAAAAACGTTACCCTAACCCTTTTGTTTAACCAAATCTGTAACGTTATACGCAATTACTTTAAGGGACCTAAATATAGACGCGGCATATTAGGACAATAGAACTTAATAACTCTAAAGTCTATAATAGGCAAGAGCGAGAATACTAGAAAATTAACCTTAGACTGCCTATAGCTACTTATTAAAGAACTAAGATACCTCTAGTATAGTCTTAACCTAGATTTATATATAGACAAGTTCCTTTATAATAAGCTTATTAACGCCTACCAGGAGTTACTAGCGTATTAATATACCTACTTTAAACCTTCTAATAGCTTAACTGGCCTAATTAATAACTTATAATCCTCTATTACAATATTCAAAAAGTTAAATAGTAAGAACCCCTAAGCCTTCTTTACTAACCGCCGCTACTATAGATAATATCCTTAATTACTTTACAGAACATAATTATCCTTATCCGGCCGATATGCATTACTAAAGAAGCGCTGCTTTATCTATAATAAAGAAGGCTATTAGTTATCTAAATACTCCAGAGAAAAATATAATAAATTAAAGAAGAAGTTTAAGGATAGATTTAACCGCCGCTTTAATAGATATGCCTAATAGTACATTACTAAGTATAAGGGAATAGATAATAATAGTAATAAACTTAACTTAAAATCTATTAACGAGGCAATAGAAGCTCTTATAATTAATATTAAGTTACCAATAGTATCTCTAACCTAAGAATAGACTAAACTGTTCCTTACCTTTTTTAGAACGATATAGTACAAAGGAGCTATTAATACTATAACTAACTTAGTAAACCAATCCTTTACCTATATAATTACCGGCACTAATTTAATTGCTTACCACAATAACCTAGACCTATTTGCCTACGTTACTACCAGCCAGTATATATTTAATAAGTTCTATAGAGTAATAATTAATACTAGAGCTTTAAAGAGATTAATAGTAGGTTATAGATAATACCTTATATATAGAAAGACCTATAATACCGTTATCGATACCTTAAAGGCTGGCGCTATTAACGTCTAGTTCGGTATCAGTTCTACCTCTTCTATTAGCTCCGTCACAGTTAATACACTAGTTAGCAACGTTAAGTTTTATATTATAAAGGCCGACATACCCTTCCTACTATACCTCGCAGATATAAATATACTAAAGGTCTATTACAATAACCTTAAGAACGTCCTAGTCACCCCAATAAAATTAGTGCCAGTGGTTCGCCGATTTAGTTACCCCTTCCTATTATAGGAAGAGTTACTACAGTTATTTATAACCTATTTATTTAATTAAAACCCTTACTACCTAACCACCGCTAAACTCCGCCAACTTTACCGTCGCTTTAGATACCTATCGGTAGATAAGCTATATAAGGTACTAAAACGCTCTGGCTACAATAATATTAATAAGCAGGCCATTAACTACCTTACTAAGTACTATTTCTACTGCTAGAAACACGGTAAGTCTCCTAGATGGTTTAAATTTATACTACAAAAAGACCAAGATTCTGATTTTAACTATTCTATTTTTATTAACATTATGTATATTGATGGGAGTCCTATTCTCTACGTAATTAATAAAGCTACCAGATTTTAAGCTGTGAGATAGCTACGCAATATCTCCGCAAAACATACCTGGGACATCCTACGACTATATTAGATTGATACCTATATCGGACCACCTAACTATATTACCTATAACGCCAAAAAGAACTTTGTAAGTAAGGAGTTTTAATAGCACGCTATAGTAATAGCTATATTAACTAAGAGCGTCCTAGTAAAAGCTTACTAGTCTATTAGAATGGTAGAAAGAGCTTATCTAATACTACGCTAAGTATACTAGATAATTACGGAGGAGCTATAGAACTTAGGAATAACTAAAGAACTAGCCTTATAAATGGCGGTAAAGGCCACTAATAATATAGCTGGCCTAGATGGCTTAGTCCTAACACTTCTCGTTTTTAGTGCCTACCCTTAAATAAGCGAACTTAACCTATTAGCACCCTCTATTATATAGCAAGCAGTAGCTATAAAGAAGGCAATAGAGGAGATTGTAAGGATTAAGGTAAAGAAGTAAGTTAATAATACACTAAACCAACAAAATGGTCTATCCGTTACTATAATCTATAACCTCCCCCTTAACTTAGACGTGCTTATATAGCGTAAAGGTAATACTAGATAAAGCGGCAGATAGACTGGCCTATTTAAGTTACTTGGAATTAATAGAGAAATATATAAGGTATAACTCCCTAGTAGACCTACTAACTTTAGGACTATAATAGTAAAGCCGTACCTATAACCTAAACTAGAAGAACCTAATAAGGAACCGGAGGAGGAGCTATTTAAAAAACCGACTAAGGAACCAACCAAGGAACTAACTAAGGAATTAACTAAGGAACTAATAACTACTATACCCCTCCGAAGATTAAAACGGACATGACGATTGCCAATAAAGTCCTAGCAAAACATCGCGGACGTATTAATATTTATTAACAATAGCCTAATAAAACCTAATACTATAACCCTCGAGTATACCTTACCGTTATTTATAGAGTCTTAACGTAAGGAGATAAACGGTTTACTTAAGAAAGGCGTCTTTAAGTTTATTAATATAGTAGACGTCCTAAAAGAAGTCAGAATCTTTAACTCCCGGTTTATTAATAAGATTAAAAACGCTAGAATAGATAAGGCCTTTAAGAAGTCTAGACTAGTTATATAAGCCTATAACGACTATAGCAAAGATCTGGTCTTAATATAATTACCAACCATTTAATATGTTAGCCAGAGAATTATCCTAGCACTTATAGCAACCCTATAAGGAAACAAAAGAAGACTAGCCTTTTTATACCTACGCGACATCTTATAAGCTTATATATAGTCCAGTACTTACCTAAATAGAGACTTCTTCGTACGCCTATTACTAGAACTCGAACTAAAGAATAGATTAATTCTAAGAGTTATTAAACTACTCTATAGTATTCTAGAAGCTAGCAACTATTAGTTTAATATATACTACCGCCACTACCTTAATAAGCTATAGATAAACTAGTCAATATATGACCCCTACTTATTATATACAAATAGCAACGGCTTTAGAATTATAGGACTATAGACTAATAATACACTATTTCTTACTAATAAAACCTTCGCGAAGGCTAAAGAAGCTAGGCTTTAGGAAGTAAAGTTTCTAGCAAAGGAGAGAGAGAAGCTTATATTAAATACCCTAATTAAGTTTAACGGAGGCTATATTAGGTAAGAAAAGGACTTAATAGTCCTTATCTAGGAACGTTAATACTAAAACCTAAAGTTAGTTACTATAAAGGCTATAGACCTAACCAGCTCTAGAGGGGAAGTCCGTAAGGCAGTTATACTAAAGGACCAGTACGTTGCCTAAAGAGCAAAAGAAGCCTATATCGCCATAGTCTGTCAACCAAAAGCTGCCTTTAACCTCTCCTTTATAGCACAAGTCGTTAACCTAAAGGAAGAATATGCGAAGTAGCTTAATAAGCGGCTGTAATGGTAAATTAATAATCCCTCCTAAGGACTTTGCTTCGTATGACTTAATATAAGCACTTTTAAACTAATGATATTTACGGACTCGTCCTTTACTAATAACTATAACCTCTCTTCTTAGATCGGCTTCGTTATTATACTCGCGGATAAGGACAATAGGGCCAATATCCTCTATTAGTTATCTATTAAATGCAAGCGAGTTATATAAAGTGTCTTGGCATCTAAACTATATAGAATAGCCTACGGATTTGATACCGGAGCTGCGATTAAAGCAACTATTAAGAAGATTCTATAACTTAAACGACTGCCGCTTATCCTCTATACCGACTTAAAATCTTTATATAACTGCCTAGTCAAACTTGGGATAATATAAGAGAAACGACTTATAGTTGACCTAATATGTTTACAACAATTGTACGAGAGAAGAGAAATAGCAGAAATTAAATAGATTGATAGAGGCAGTAACCCTATAGACGCTATAACAAAATTAAAGCCTTACTAGGCGTTAAAGGACCTAATTAATACGAATATAATTAAGCTATAGGTTACCAAGTAGGTAGAGAGAGAAGACGTTAAAGTAGGAATAGAGAACGTAAAGATGTCGAGCTAGCAGCTAAGGCGCTAGTGGTAAGCGAGCTAATGGCGATTTTCTATGCCGGGCATGGAAAATCGTAATTGGTCACTTTAACCATATGGTAGAATTCGGCAGAATCTAAGTGGAATATGGCAGAATTTGGTAGAACTTAATGGAATTTGGTGGAATATGGCAGAATTTGGCAGAACTTAATGGGACCTGGTAGAACTTGGCAGAATTTGGCAGGAGGCGTTCTTAAGCACTATTAAAAACTAAATACTCCTAGTGTCTGAACGAGGTTGTCTGTAACTAATTGGGTTAGTTACGTGAGCTAAGCGAGCTCACGAAATCCACTAAATTCCACCTGTAGAATAGGGGAATCAATAAGCATTAATCAAAATCAGTTACTACCTAAAACTATTGCAATAGCAATACGTATCACCAGAAGTGATACGGATATTATTATTTAGCCGCGTAGCAGTAGATTAAATATAAAACCCTAAAACAAATTAATTAAGGAACTAGACAACTATTAAGGGTAATAGGCCGCGTATATTTAGTATTAGAGATAGAGTAAATATCGTAGGACAAATAAATATTTGCTTTAGTGCACTCTAAGTAAAAAAACGGTTATCGCGAAGAAGGGTTCACTAACGCAATATAAACTAACCCCTCTTTTAAACAGCGAGAATATAGGGACGGTATAATCTTACTAAGAGACAATATTGCAGCAATAGTGCGAAAACGATAAGCGGCTAAGGAAGAAAATACTTTAGGCATAATAAGTAATAATATTAACTAAATTAACTAGACGGATATTATACCTCTAGTAAACAACTTAAAGATATTTTAGATCTTTAAGGGCAAAGATAAAAAGGAGGGAGATGGTGTTACGGACGCTTTAAGTACGATGTTACGACTACTAGGAGAGGAGTCGGAAGAAGCTAGTTAGTTAATTTAAGCACAGTCCAAGATAGAGCCGATAGAGCTATGTGACGAGGAATGGTAACTAAAGGTCACATAACGTGATCTGTGTAATCTGTGTAATCTGTGTGATCTATAACGGAGCAGACAGAGCACACGTACACCACATATAAGGAGGATTTCATAGGAGCACGGTTGTGTATTTAAGGACCCTTAGTCCCTACCTAGATAGTTCCTTCCTTATAGTAATTCTTAGAATATAATTGGAGTTAATCTATTGGGCAACCACTCCACCAGTTGTTATTACGTTGTTGACTTTAATTTGCATCACCTACACACCTAGCCCAATAACGAGCCCATCGTAGTACTTGCTACAAGGTTCCGTTACAATGGCGATTTTTACCGATAATATTGAAACGGCTGTAGGCGACAGCAGGAGGTCAATTGGTTTCAATTTCGAATATCATATTGTAACGCGACGTTCTAGAGCGAGGGTTCAGAGGTTCAAGCTAGATAATAATGAAAGACTTAGCATATGTCTTACGATATATGTGAGAGAGAGAGTCGAAGTCGTCTAGGGTGAAAGTTCATCAGGAAGGCATAGGAAAGTTGAGAGTCAACCCAATTTGCGACGGTGCCGTCATCATTCGAGACATGGTGGCCCTCCGAGAGCAGCAGATTCCCCACGACTTTCTGGCTTAACACCGCTCCAAACCACATCGGTGTCCGACCGAAGTTGTCCTTTGACTTGAGGTTGATATCATTCCAGATCCGTAGCAGTTTGGCAACGGTCTTATCCTTTCCCACCGCCACCAACCACAGCGGTGTCAGTCCGTCGCTGTCTGAGTTAACGTCAACGTTACTACGGACCAGCAATAGTCTCATGACGACTTTTTGGCTTCCCACGGTCGCCAACAGCAAAGGGACCCGGCCGTAATTATCCTTCGATTTAATGCTGATACCGCTCCGAGCCAGCAGTAGCTTGATTACGGCGTCGTGCTCCAGATTTACGGCCGACCGGATCCATGTCTTAGGAGAAGAAGTTCTCGATACTAAGTTCGAGTCGACGGGGTTCTTCACTGGCATGTACAGTTCCGAGCTACGCCACATAACTTTAGCTCTCCACGAACTCGGAACCCAAGAAATATATGCATCCTGACTCTGCCTCGCATCCCAAGAAATATATGCATCCTGACTCTGTCTCGCATCCCTCCATCTCGCAGCCGTGCTCAACAAAGCCCATGATTCTACGGCGTACGACGATGGCCTTTTTCTGTAAATGTCCTTTGCCGTCTCTTCGCGTCTGTTCGCAGCGGTTAACAAAGAACCGGACTGAGTTCTCCTGCTCAGGGTTAACCAAGATGGCGCCCTTCCATGACCGTCCTTTGGTTGGGGTTCAACGCGGCCCGTCGCGAGCAGTAACTTTACAACCCCTTCGTGTCCATTTGCTGCAGCCCACCACAATGGCGTTCTTCCGTAACTGTCCTTTGCTTCGAGGCCGACGCGATCCGTTGCGAGCAGTAACTTCACAACTTTTTCGTGCCCATTCATTGCGGCTAAGGTCAGGGGTGTTCTATCGCAGCAATCTTTAGAGGATAGGTGAGCGACACCGATGTCGAGCAGCAATTTGACCTCCTCTTCATTCCCATTCACAGCAGCCCACCACAGTGGTGTCTGTCCGTCGGTGTCCCTGACATTTGGGTCATGTAGCAACTCGACTAATGTTAAAATCGCTTGCTTCAGTCCGAAGTATGCCGCCAGATGCACCCCTGATACTTGTTTTGGCACTTGTTGACTATAGCAAGCGTCGTTAGAGGATAGTTTAATGACTCTCATCGCCTGGCTGGCAGCGGACAGCTTTTCTTGGCTCTGAAGGAAGCCTAAAGCTAGCTCTTCGGGTTTTAACGAAGCTGAACGAAAATGGTATCCCCAATATAGTGCGGAATAGTTATAAAGAGCGTTAGACCGCAGTCGTTCCTCAAACTCCACATCTGTTGAACAGAATCCGGAGTTAAAAGTGTCAAATGAAGGATAGGTTAAGCAAATCCTCGCAATATCCCCATTCGCATTAGGAAACCAACGTGACTGCGTTCGCTCGAAGTATTCTTGCGTCGTGTAGTGGACTAAGCGGATAATATTACTTTCTTCATCAACTGTGGCCAATCCAGCACACACCGATATCATGTCTTCGACCTGTGGAAGGTTGTCTTCGTCAAGTTGAGACTCGCCAATCTCCACGGCAAGCGCGTGCTGAAGTTCTGAAGTAGTGAGCGGCCTCTTGGCGCAGGTGATCCACCACAAAACCTGCTTGGCAAGCTCTTCCTGGTCTTTGACTTGGCCATTGATTTGTTCCATGGCATCTTCATATGCGTGATCATATGCTCCAGATCCTATGGCCAAAGTCTTCAAAGCGGTTCGGACAGCCTTTGGCGCTCTCTTCCCGATTAAGGATTCGAGATGGAGCTGTGCAAGCAGAAACCTAGCAGAGTTAGCATGATTCGGTCAGTGCTCGAAATAAACCACATACATCCCATCCACAGCCTTGATGATTCTAGTCTTGATTTCCTCTTGCAGTTCAAGACTCCGAACTACAAATGCTGGAAGCCGGAACATATCACCTTCCAGATATCTTCGCACGTCTTCTTCACTGGCACGGATCTCTAGCATTGTATTTCCCTCAAACTCTTTTTCGATGCTTGATATAGGCCGTGAAGTTGCAAAGAGATTTGCCCCGCATTTTGCTTGGAGGTTGAAGAGGCCTGACAGGAATCTTTGTCGACAGCCATCGGAAATTTGGCATTCATCAAGTGCATCAACGATAATAAAGACCCTCGAATATGTCGCCGCCACGGATTGGAGGACTCCCAAGATTTCGTCAAGTGATGGTCGCGTCCGTTTATCTTTATGGCAGTCATAGAGAGTCTTTACAATGTCCGCTAGGAGAGGTCGTTCCTGGCTGAGTTGCCTCAATAGACTTGCGAGTAACCTGTCAGCCTTCTGCTCGTCTTGACGCCGGAAATTGCAGTATATATACGCAATACCGATGGTGCCATCGCCTCGGAATCGTNCATGAAGATCACGGACCACAATGGATGTGAGAATCGTCTTTCCAGCTCCGGGAATACCTGGACAAAACAGCGTCTGCTTGTTAGTCTTCAGCCAAGCTTGGTACTCTACTAAGTCCAGAAGCCATTGGCCTGTGCCTTCCTGCCGCCGATTAATGAAGTCGTTCTGCTGGTTGGCATAGTCGATTGGGGTGAGCCAGTCGAGTATGGCTCGACGCTCTCGATCATCTTGACGTCGCACTAACTTAACGACATTGTCTCTGGTAAATCGCTCGTTAAACGAATTCAAAAGTGTGACGTTCAACGTAATACGACCCCGAAGTTCGCGGATGTCGTCAGGCTCCCACGTTAGTCGCTTCCACGCCCTTTTTACCCTTTTGCTGATGTTTCTCTGCCTCGGCTCCAACTCGCTATACTTGTCCAGAGTCTTTTCTAGCTCGTCAAGAACATTTTGACAGGCGTCAACAATATCCTTGAGGCCTTTCTTCTGTTGGTCGTTGAGCTCGCGTTCGGATAAGACGACATCGACATCTTGGAGGATAATGGAGAGGCTTCGGACTCTGTCAAATCAAGAAGTTAGCGGCGGTGAGTCATATGCTTGGGGAGCATACTCATCAGAGATGTCCTTGAACTGCTTCGGAGCACCGACGAATTTCTTTCGGATCTTGTTGGCAAGCTCGATTGCCGTGATAAAATCGACTACACTGAAACCGAAGCTCATCGTGATATCAAGCACAGCTCTGCCATTAGCACACTAGAGAGTAGGTTGAGGGAAAGTAGAGAATGAAAGAAGAATGCCTTGCTGGCTTCGTAGACACGTCGTCTGCACTTAGCCTCACGAGGCTGAATCTTGCGTTCGCAGGCAGACTTACAGTGGGTGGCCACAAGTCTGCGCGATTGGGCTGTTTTACACCAAAATGCCCTTATATCCCTAGACAGTTTTGACCGAACAACGTTCTTAGATTTACTTTAGATTTTAGGATTTAAGTAAGATTTACTAAATATTCCTCTCTACTTACTTGGAGTTTTACTTTTTATACTTCTTATAGGTATAAAACTCGATATTCTAGAGCACATTTGTGAAATATTATAAATA
Source organism: Cenococcum geophilum 1.58 (assembly GCF_001692895.1). Taxonomy (NCBI): domain Eukaryota; kingdom Fungi; phylum Ascomycota; class Dothideomycetes; order Gloniales; family Gloniaceae; genus Cenococcum; species Cenococcum geophilum. The sequence continues at coordinate 1,233,039 of NW_027137609.1, forward strand.
AGCGAGAAAATTAAGAAAATTAAAAAGTAGAATTTAATAAGTTATATTAGAAGAGTAAATATAAAAATTAAAAGGCCTAAATTAAAGTATACATAATAAGAAGTAACTTTTAACCTTATTTTATAAGGGTTATAGTTTTTATCTAAGAATACGCTGAAATTTTATAATATAAACCGCCTGGTGGCAAAACCCCATTAGGAAATGGAGGTTCCCCTTTGAGGGCAAAGCGCCTCGCTTATTAGCTTTCGCTAAGCCAAACCTATGTGCCGACCTTAACCATAAAAGGGCCCGCTCTCTGTATTTTATCTTTTAACCCTCCTTCTTCTCTTAAACCTCTTAACGCCGTGCTACCTCTCTATTGGATTATAATCCCAACCGCAAGGCATTTTTTACCAACTTGGCGTTAATACAAGTGCTATACTGCCCTCGTATTCCTAATATCCCGCGCCTTATACTAATAATAGTGCAGAGCAAGCGTGCTTCGGCCTCTCCGAATGTTATACTTATGGCTTAATCCTCCGATATCCAATAGGCGCTTTTATACTGCCTCTGCCTCTAGGCTTTTCGCCTAAAGACAATACTTCCGCGCATTGGTAGCTATTTACTCTTAAATTTGGTCTCTGGACTACCTAAACGACTTCTTCTATTTATAAGCACTCTTTTTAAGCAACCTAAACTTAACTTAGACCTATACCGTCCTTTAGTTTACACGGGGACCGCTCCGCATTAGCATAAACCATTAGATATTTTAATTGGTGCTATATAAATAATTTCGTAAAGGGATGATATAAAGGGTCCTTAAGCCGCCTCGGCTCGTCTAGCGTGCCGGTGTTAATTGGCTAGTGCTTTTATACTTGTTTTTAGCTAGATATCTTACTAGATTATACGGCCGCTCCTACCTAGGATGCGTTGTTAGTTCTAATTTTAGGTTGCTATTAGCAGCCTCGTTATATAGGCTAGAAACGTTCTTTGCCTTTTCGCGGTACTCCTATAGAGAAGGGGCCGTACAATTTACCTATAGTAGTTTATTAATAAGGTCCAGTTCTATAGAGTTAATAGGGCATATCTCGGCATCTAAAGAGTCCATATTTAGTTCTACCCGTATTTAGGAGTTAAAGTACTCTAGTTATAGTAGCGCTTAGGTCTATAATAAGATCTTTACGGCTATCTAGTTATTTATATCCTGTTTACACCTTATAAGAGCGTCCGTATGGTTAGTAGCGCCTAGCCTATATATAATTAGGAAGTTAAATTAAGATAGGGTATCCGCCTAGCGCGCCTATCGGGCCGTAAGGGCCTTTATTATTATAAAATATTCTAAAACCTTATAATTAAAAACTACCTAGATAGACTTAGGGGTGCCTTCTAGTTAGGCTTACCAGTGCTAAAAGCTAGAGATAATAGCTAGTATTTCTTTATCGTAAATCGGGTAGTTTAGCTTAGCATCTACTATAGTCTTTAAATAGTAAGCAATAGGGTACTATTCTCTATCTATCTGCTTTTAGGAGTAAACGCTAGCTATAACACTATCTAAGGCATTAGTTTCTAGCATTAAGGGCCATTTTAGGTTAAAGTAGGTAAGTAAGGAAGCAGAGACCAGTCGTTTCTTAAGCTCGTTAAAGGCCTGCCTATATGCGGTATTAAAGTAAAAGGGCTAGTCCTTATAGGTAAGTAGGCTTAGTAGCTGGGTAATCCTACTATAGTTCTTAATAAAGCGTTAGTAGAAGTTACAGAACTCTAAGAATAACTACACCCCCTTTACAGTCCTTAGGGGTACCTATTAGTTAATTACAGCCGTTTTTTTAGGTCTGCCTTAATTCCATTTATACTAATAATAAACCCTAGGTACTTTATACGCTTAGCGCTAAATTCTAACTTCTTAATATTAGCTTAGAGGCTAGCTTTTTAAAGCCGTTATAGGACTTTATAAATATACTCTTTATATTCTAGTTTATTTTTAAAGTAGATTATAATATTATTTAAGTATACTATATAGAAGTCGTTAAGGTAGTTAAATAGTACATTATTTATATATCGTTGGTATATAGCTAGTCCGTTAGTTAGTCTAAAAGGTAGTACTTTATATTTATACGTTCCGTAATAGGTCCGAAATATAGTAAGGTTTTTTAATTTAGGGTCCATCTTAATTTGGTAAAAAGCCTAGCGGATATTAAGCTTTATAAAGATCTTAGCTCTACTTATTTAGGTTAAAGTCTTATTAAGTAAAGGCAGTAGATAGCGGTCTTTAAGGGTTAAATTATTAAGCTTATAGTAGTCGATATAGAAACAAAGTCCTCTATTTAGCTTTTTAGTAAAGAGAATAGGTAAGTTAAAAGGGGCTTAACTAGGCTTAATAAAGCCCTTATTTAGGTTATTAATAAGATACTACTTTATAGCCTATAATTTAGCAGTAAATTACTATCGAAGGGGGCTATAGCTAAGGGTAACCACCTTATCCGGCTTAATTTTAATCTTATAGTTATATAGTTAGTAAGGCAGGAGTATATTAGATACTGCTTTAGAGAAAATATCTTTAAATTTCTAGTATTAATAGGGCAGTTTCTATTCTACTAGCTCCTTATCTATTAGCTCGTCTTTCTCTTAGGCTAGAGCTTCTTTCTCTTTAATTATTTAATTAATTTTGTATAAGCTAGTTATAAAGGTAACAGTATTAGGCTAAACTAGGTTCTAGTAGAATCCTATAGCGCTAATATAGTAGATATTAACTAGTAGAAGGTCCGTGGGCTTCTTTATAAATATTTATTAGGCTATATTTTGCGGTATAGGGTTTATAGTCTTCTTTAGCTTATATTCCATTTTCCATAAGTTATCCTTCTAGTTTATTAGTTTAGTATATTATCCGATATCCCTAGCCTTTCTTTATAGCTACATAGGGCCTAGGTTCTCTATTAGGGACTTAGCTAGGCTACTATTAACTTCCTAAGTCTTTAGTGCGGGTAGTATAATATAGGCAGTCTAGGGGCAGCGTAATATACAGATCTGTTGCGGATTAAGCTATATATCCTTCTTAAAAGCCTAGTCCCTACGCGTCGCATTAGCTTAGTAAACGGTATCTATCTACGGCCGTATAAGGTTTTCCATTATAATACTAATCTTTTTTATAAAGGAAGGCGTTGGGGGTATAGTTTCGGGCTAAATAAGCTACCTATTCTATACGTTAAGCTATAAGCCTAAATAGGCTAGCCATTTTCTTCTTAAGATTATATTATAGCTTCCAAGGTCCGTAATAAGGAAGGGGACGTTATACTACCTTTGTCTATTAACACGGAGGCAAATCCGTAAAATAGTTATAATAGGTAGCCCTATCCGTCCGTTATAACCGCGAATAGGAATTAGTTTAGGTAGTTCTTTAAGGGGTATATTTAAAAAGTTAGCTAGTTTTATAGCGCACTTTATATTAATTAAGGTAAAGGCATTTACTCTTAAGTCAGCTAAAGTAGAGGTTAAAACTTATAAGGGATAGTGCAGCTTCTTCTACTAACTAGCCGACTTAGATTAATATATAATATATTAATCCCTTTTAACCCTAAAGAGGAGTCTTTCTCCAGGGTTCCTCTTTTTCTAACTTTATATTATCCTCCTAAATTAATAGGACCTTATTTATCTTTACCTTTATTAGGTAGTTCCTTATAAGGTAGCCTATTTAACCACATAAGAAGTAAGCTCCTTAATCGCTAAGGGCCTATATATAGGGGTCACTATATATAGGCTAGGTATACACCAGGCCCATAATAGGGGTAGTTACGCGGCTAGCTGCTAGGTTAACTATAGGGGTTACTAATCGTGCTAGGGCACTATAGGCCGTACTCGTAGTACTTATGGCCTAGTTTGTAAGGTTTCTAGTTTTTAGCTAATTAGCGCGTACCTTAATTTAATAGAGGCTTTAGTTAATAGCTAGGCAATAGTTTATAAGTTTCTTTAATATCTATACTATAGTATAAGCTAGTAATACGGCCCGCTATAGGTCTAGGGTAAGCTTATTAAAGATATCTAGTAGTAGGTCTTTCTAGGGGATCTAGGCCTGTCCGGCTAGGTATAAAAAGCGGGTTTAGAAGGCTAAAAAGGTCTCCATTATTTTTATATTTAGGCTTTTATAGCTAAGGCGGGCGTTCTATACTTTAAAAGGGTCTTTATAAATAAAAGATAAGTGTTTAATTATTTCTTCTTTAGAGATAAAGGGGTCTATTAAGTCTTTAGTGTATTATGGGCGTAAATATATCTAGGCGTCTCCGCTAGTACGGCCGAAGATATAGGCTATTCTAGCTCAGGCGCTAGGGAAGTAGTCTGCATTAACTTTAAGCTTATTTTATAATTAAAGCTTCCAATTATTAAATATAGGGTTAGTTCCGTCTATAAGTAGTAGGGGGTCTATAACCTTTACTAACCGCTTTAGTACTATATAGGCCTTAGTAGATCTACTAAGGCGCTAGGATAGGGCCTAAAGGACTATAGCAAGTCTTTAGTTATTTAATAATAACTTATTATTAGATATAGGGGTATCTCTAGCTTTAAGCAGCTCTCGTAGTTATTTAATTTTAGTATTAGCAGCCGCAAGCTCCGCCTAGGGGGTTAAAACGTTAATTATTTCTTAATCTAAAGTATTTAAGGGTCCTATAGCTGCTTTACCTACTACTATATTTTATAGCATAGTAGTAAGGGTATTAGGTAATTCTAGGTAATTTCTTTAGGGGTTCTAGTCTATGCGTGTTTTATAGGTCCCTTCCTTATAGTCCTAGTAATATCTTAGGGTCCTATTATAGGAGGGTACGACCTCTCTAAGATAAGAAAGTCTTAGTGCTGTCTGTCAGTCGGTCGGTTAGTCTATCGGTCAGTTACTATCAGTTAAAATTAAGCAGTAAGAAGAGAAAGAAAAGAGTGTATTAAAGGAAAATTGTATATTTATTAGTGTTGCCTAAGTTATTAAAGACTCTAAGGGCTCTAGACCGATCTATATAACTTATAAAAGGCCTAGGCTCTCTTAAAGCTACGCCTAATCTAGATATTAAATCTAGGGGGCCAAATCACACTACTATATACCTCCCCTGCCTAAGTTGTTATCCCCTAACGACTTCTGAAACTCTAAAACTCCTTATCTTTAAAACAAAGGCGCGGTAGGTAATTATATGCGTTCCTTGCCTTTACTACAAACCCAAGATAGTAAATAAGGAGACTCCGTTCTAGTTAAACGAGACCGTTCTCGTCCGCCTAGCTAGGTAGTATAAGATATATTAGACTAGCGGCTCTTAGATAACATGGCTCTTTCGCGTTCTTCTATTTGCTTGGTTCTATCCTACAACTTTTTAGGTAACTCTATATAACTCTATCCTTCTGCAACGATTAGGGGTACTCTACTTGGATCTACCGTAATAGTTAAAGGATTAATTCCATTATTAACGCAGTAGAAGTATAAGCGGCTGTTAAAGCGCTCCATTTTAGTTATACGCATTAGCTTAAACGCATCTTTGTAATTCTTAATAGCCCTAAGATGGTAGGAATGCATCTATTTCCTAACTTTGTTCCCATTGCCATTAAGAAGAAGATCACGATCTTAAATTACCGCTAGAGAATCCTATTGTTATTTACCGAGAAGGGCGTTAGATAGAGCGCTAGCAGCTATAAGCTTAACTGCTGCAGGGAAGCGATATAGAATCGCGCCGTAGAGATTGGTATGTCTAGACGGCGTATAGGGCGGCGCTCTTAAGTCTTAGTGCGTATCTACCAACTCTGCCTAAGTACCTCCTTTAGTGACCTCGAGGTTATTATAATCGTCCTAAATACCAATAAACTATAGTAGTATTGTTTGCTGGGTTCCAGTTAAAGGTCCTTTCGCTCTATAAGGAAGGTAAGGTATAGTTATACGTATATCTCCTTTCTTATATAGCTGAGCTACCTAGTTAGTTATATACTTTTCTACGTCTTTAATAGTCTAGTTTTGGTTAGAGATCTTATAAATAAATCCATCGCCCTTAGTTAATCCTTACGCCTTAAGATCCTCCCACTATAATTTTAGGTAGTAATATATACTAGGTAAGATAATTATACAGTTATCCTTAGTCTTATTATCTAGAGAAACGCTCCTTTAGATTATATTAGTACCGCGTTTACTTTTAAGGAGCGAGGGAATATTAATGTTAATATAACGGAAAGCTGTAGAGTCTCCTTTAACCGCGAATTTTGTATAATAAGGGTAGGAAATAAGTTGCTACTAGCTATTAGGTCTAAAAGCGCAATAGAGACAATAATACTAAGGGTCTTATCTTATTAGCTATTAGCAGAGGCTATAGACTATTGTTCTTAACCAGCTATAATTTAGCCGCCCATTAATTAGACGCTAATAGTGGCGGTATATACACATTTCCTTATCTATTATCGCTAAGATACTAGAATCCCACTACTATCTAAATACGTTTAAAATTATAGATCCTTCTCGCTGCTATACTTCTTAGTCTTCTAGTAATATTATCTAATTAAGTAAAGCCTCTCTGTTATATAAAAACCTTAACGCTAAGTTATAAATAAACTTATACGGTTTTAAGGAATTGGATAAAACTAGAGGTCTATAAGCCTTTCTAAACTAAGAGTACGTAGTAGGATCTATCTTTATAGTGCTGAGGTGGTTATAAGCGTAATATATTAAACGGAGTCTGTAATATAGTGCGGCATAGTTTAAACCCTTTATCGCTAAACCTATACGTCCTTTTATGGCTTATATATGCATCTAGTAGACCTTATATATCTCTAGATTAGAACTAGCTGCCTTATACCAACTGCGTAAGAGCTTTATAACCTTAGTTGGTTCAATTTTAGTAGTTTGGTTTAGGGACGCCTTAAGATAAGCGGGCATATTATCCTTGCAGTTATACCCTCGTTTTGCGCGGAGTATCGCTATAGTATCTACGGCCTCCTTAATATACTCCTTATTATCTCCCGGCTTAATAACGTTTTTATTAAATATTAATTCTACTCCTAGCCCTCCTACTTCTAGGTAAGTAATCGTTAGCCCTTTTTTTAAATTCCTTTTTAATGAAGATACTAGCAGCTATAAGGGCGAGCTAACAGGCGTTCTAGCTATAAGAATACTCTCATTTATAGATAATAAGGGCGAGTTAACTAATATAGGTGATCCTTATTAGGACGGACTTAGTATAATACTAACGCCTCCTTTTTAAACAGGTGTTGATGGCTAAAAGGCTAAGGGATTTATTACGTTAGAAGTATATCGTAAATGTATTCGTAGTGTAAGAGCTAAGCTCTCTCCTGCTTGTCTAATTTTAACATTAGTGATCTCTAGTCCTATAGTAGTCAGTCTTTTACTTCTTAGTGGCAGGTCCTTGTTTAGAATAAAGAAGCCAGTTAAGTGTCTTTCTAAGCTATACTTATTTACCACCTAGTCTAATACTGCCCTTTCTGGCATCTTTGGCGCGAGCGTAAAATCGGTTAGCTGTAGTTGAGTAGTATTCTTAATGCCGCGTCCTGGATATTCAAGCCTGTCGATTAGGGCCTTATTAACTTATACCGTTACCTTATAAAGTAGGTGGACGGTGAGCTTTTGGATAGTAGAAAGGAAGTAGTAAGAGACCGCGTGTTTAAGTGGACCGCTAAGAACACCTTATCCCTAGGACTTTCGGATAGTTTCTCTAGCTTTATTACACTAATTTCTTTAATCTTTTACTATCTTACTAATATTAGAGATGTCCTTAAAGATTAATAAAAACGCGTCCCTTTCTAGAGATGCTTATAGCCTATTATCCTAGTTAACGAAATTAACTACTATACTAGTAGCATCTGCGTAGTTTTCCTAAGAGAGTAGAATCTTATTATAGATTTAGAGGAGCACTGCCTAATACTAATTAACTGCAAAGCCTCTAACTTCTATAAGGACGTTACTAATTTATTGCTTAGCTCCTTTATATAGTACTAGAGGTTTACTAGATAAAGATATAATAAATATACTATTGTTAATTCTGTTTAACTTATGACTTTAACTAATCGCGACTATATTTAAGGTTTATTAAGGGTAAAAAGGTGAAGTTCTAAATAGGGTTTCCTAATCTAAATGGTCTACTAAATCTGGGTAGCGGTATAGAGTTCTGCCGGCTCTAATCGTTAAATAGACTAATTATGATTTTCCATCCCCAGGATAGAAAATTGCTATTAGCTTAGTAAAGGCGGTGAGCGGAACTAATATCTTTGCAGTGAATAATACTAGATAGTTATGCGTAAATATTCTTCTATCCTTACCTTACTGCTACTACGTATTAGATTCCTATGACTAAAAAAGTAAATAAGAAAGCGTAATAGAAAGAGCTTTAGGAAATACAGTAAATAAACGGATGGATTATACGGCTGTTATCTACATCTCCTCCCCTACCTTAGAACTTAACTGTCCCCTAGTTAAATGTTTCGTACTTAGTTCTATTAAATAATCTTTCTAAAACGCGTACTTCTTAAACTACACGGCGTTACGATACTGGTGGATTTTGTATAATATCCTCCTTAGGTTCTAGCTCTGCTGTTATTTCTTATAGTATAGTTCCGCCTAATTGGTTAAGCTAGTCTTCCTAGTGGACCTTAGATATCTATCGTTAATAAAACTTCTTTAATTTATTCCCTAGAGTTTAATTACGGAACGGCGTGCCGTTAAGATCCTTAATTAAGTACCATCCTTTATAAGGGTGACTCTTACGTACGCGGAATAGGCCTAGCTATTTTAGATCTAACTTGCAACTACTAGAATAGTCTTACTTAAGCTATATATTATAAAGCATAACTATATCTTTAACCTTAAATTCGTCCTAGCGAATATAGTAGGTGTTATTAAAGTACTCCTTATTTACTACCCTTAGTCGTCTTATACGCGCGATAGCCTCTTTTACATCTGCGTTTCTTCGGTTAAACTGCTTTATATAAAGTGCTAGTAGCTCTATAATGGTCTGGACTGTTTACTAAGGCAGTGTCTACTAAGTAGGTATATAGAGTTTAATAGGAAGGATATGCTTATATTCGCATATGACTCTTACCGGCGTTATTCCCGTAGGCCGCTTAATAGTTGTCCTATCTACCTATAAAACGGTATAAAGATTGTCCAGCTATAAGCCATCCATCTTCGCTAAAGCGTCTATTATAGGTTTATGGCCTCGCTCTATAAAGCCTTGCGCCTAAGCGTAGTAAGCAGAAGCTATAACCCTCTTAATATTGTAAAGCTCTGCGAGCGTAGCGGTAACGTCAGCATTCTCTCCTTTATTATTTATAGAGAGTTGTTTAAATACTCCCTATTAGCAGATAACATCTTTGTAGAGGAACTTTGCTATACTTTTCGCATCTTTATTTCGAAGGGCGCGAGCTTCCACCTATCTAGATATATATTCTTGGGTAATAGCTAGGTACCGGAATCTAAGACGGCTTAGAGGTATAAATGTAATATCTACTACTACTCATTGCCACAAGGTGGACTCCTACGTAGGGTATATTACTTCTTCTTCCTATCCCGGCTGTCGCTTCTAGCATTATAGACACGACTTAATATGCTATAATATCTAATCCTATAGCCCTAGCTACTAATATTAATTTAAGATCCTCTAATACGTTCCCTCTTGTTTATAATATCCGCTTTAATTATAAAGGCTTTTAATAATCTCCTACTAAGCGTCCTTACTATTAACTACCCTTTATATTAGTATATTTTTTAACTACTAGTAAAAGAGCTATTAATTATACACTAGGAACTTTAGCGCATATTATTTAAACTTTTTAAACTCCTTAGTATTTATCTCTTCTAGACGTTATAAGGTTACTAGCCACTTTATAATCTCCTAAGATTTCTCTAAATATAAGTTTTCTAGTAGTAGACCCGCTTCTATTTTAAGAGGGGCAGCTATATATTCTAAGGTACTTAGTTTACAGTTAATAAACTCTTTAATATCCTTAGTCGGCTTATTAGGTCGTTTACTATTAGGTAGCCGTCGTGAAAGTCTATTAGCTAGGCTATTCTTCTTCCCCAGTATATATCTAATATTAAAGTCCTATAGCTGGATCTATACTAGCCATCTTATTATTAAGGCTCTAGGTAAATTAGTGGCGGTATAATTTAGTTATATAACTAGGGTGTTTGCGTCCGTCTCCACTATAAAGTAAACGCCGTATAGGTATACGCGACACTTCTTTAACACATATAGCAACGCCCGATATTTAAGCTTTCTTAAGTTATATTTTTGCTCCGCCTAAGACTAGATACCGCTTTTATATTAATACGGGTAACGATAACCTTATATGTCCAGTTATATAAGGCCGTACCCCTATCCATTTTTATATCTATTAACGGCGAGAATAATCAGCCTAGCCCCTTTACTATAATCTAGCTAAATTAATGCGGGTATAGTAGTGACTGCATGCTTTAGAGTCTTTATAGCGGCTATTTACTCTATACCCTATACGAACGGAACGTTCACTTATAGTAGTTGGAAGATTGGCTCTGCCTTAATTACGAAGTCTTTTACCTATATTTAGTAATATATAATAACTCCTAAGAACGCTTAGGCCAACGTAATATCTTCGCAGTCTTTCTAGTAAATGATCTTTGCGACCTTTAACTTTTCCGGATATTATCCTTTTCTATTACAGCGGTAGCCAACTACTATAATCTCGTCTTTGCAGAAATAAGACTTTACGCCTAAAATCGTACACCTAGCTCGTTCTAAATCGGTAAGCACTCTGTCTAGCTATATAATATATTCTAGAATATATCTACGCACGCCTAAAAGGCTCTCCTCCCCATTATATACTGTCTATAGGCCTTTCACTATAATATTATCTAGAAATGGTAGGGTATAGTATAGGATATGCCGTTTTAAGATCTTAGTAATCGTCCGCACGAACTAAGCTATGGAATTCGTGCCTCTTATAGGTACCGTTATTTATTATAAAAGTCCTAGAGGTGTTATAAAAGCTATTAGGTTCCGGCTTTCTATATTTAGCTCTAATTAGTTATAGCTAAAGAAGAAGTCTACTAGAGATATAACCTTATACCCCGTAAACTCCTTAGAAAATTCATTGGTATATAGCGGCAGATTTATGTCCCTAACAGTTACTCGGTTAATATTTATCGCTATATTAATTAGTTGGTACTTATTACGTTCCTTTTTACTTATAAGAAACTATAGATTCCTATATAGGCTTTTACAATATTTTAGAGTCCCTTAAGCTAGTTGTTTTTATAATATATTTATTACTTCTCCTTATAGGGCCCTGGGTACTAGAAAGTTTAGTACTTACTATACTTTATACGGCACGGTTTTAATCTTTAGTGGTAGGGTTACGTCTTTACTAATGCGACCTATTTTAGAGAACTCCTATACTAGAGCCTCTTCTTAGTTAAATAATATGGCCTTAAGGATCTCTTATTTTCTTAGCTAAATATCTCCTATAATTATACGCTCTAATTATTCTAGCTTTAGTTATGCACTATGGGCTAGCTTAGTGTATTATAGCTTAAGGAAATAATTATACGGTCTAAGAGGCAATTCTTAGATGGATGCCTTCTATTAATATAAGGCAACCTCTCGCTATTCCATTATACCTCCTATAACTGTTCTATCTAGTGCCGATAAATTAACTAGGTGGATTTTATCTGCTTTCCGTTTATATATAGTTACTATATTTATAGCGTTTAGTTAGGCCTTACTCTAGCAGCTTTCTATTTACATTATAAATAGATCCGTTATCTTTATATAAGGGACTTAGCTTTTGCTTTAAATACTAGCTTCTAATTCTTCCTTAAGTGTTTCTTTAGGACTTCCTTTAATATTTTGCCGTCGAGCTCTCTCTATCTAATATTATACTCCTCTCTCTACTAATGGCTCTATTTAGCGGATATCTAAAATAGCATATATCCGTATTAGAGCCGCGCCTTATTTCCCTCCTTTTTATTCTTAATATCCTTTTTATCCTAATGCGCTGGGTTATAAGTAACCCTAGATATAATTCTAGCGGTTATACTAGCTATACGTTTCCCAAACTATTTTCTATACTAATACCTTTATCTAGTTTAAAGAATATCGCATCCTTATAGGATGTTAAGAACCTTATTTTAACTCTACTATTTTCTAATTAAATAATATAAGATACCTAACCTATTACGGTTTGTTTTATTGCTAGTCTAGCCCTTACTAACTATGGCTTACTAAGTATCACCTTATATAATATTTCCCCTATAGTAATAAACGTTGTAGATATTAAGACGTTACCTATTACTATAGGGACCGTATATACTAGCCTAATAAACTTAGACTAAGTTCTATTTATAGACGTTAAACGCGCGCCTTATAACTATAAAGGCAGACTTAATATTAGTAGGCCGTGTTATAGGGGTACGCTTTCCTTAATAAGGTTAAGCTTAGCTCCAGAGTTAATTAAGTATTTAGCCCTTCCGTCTCCTATTTATGCTTCTACCTTTAGGCACCGCCTTTAAAACCAGATAAATTCTGCTTCTCGTTTAATCTGGTCCACTTTAGTAGTTATTAAGCCGGCTTAATTAGCATAGAACGTTAGGTATACCGATAATATGGATGCTTTAACGTCCTCCTACTTCTATTAGTAAGGCTCCGCAAGGGGTAGTAGGAGAGGCTTAAAGAATAGCCTTATAACTTTAGGCATATACATAAGGCAGTCACTAATAGTAACTTTAATGGTTTTTAATAAGATCTTGTCTACCATTACTATTAGGCTCGGGACGTTTCCTTTTAGTATATCTATTATCCTAACTAGCTTTAACTATCGTTATTACATCCGCTATTTGCTCCGTCTATCTTAGCTATTTGGTGCAATTTATTTTATTACCCCTATTACTGCTTAATGGTGGTAGAGAAGCCTGCTACTAGGGCCGTGGTGCAATTTAGATATATCCTCCTAGTTGTATATTTTAAACCATTGCCGGTCACGGACTAGATGGTTTTAGAGGCTGTTTTATTACCCTTACTTCCCCTTACGGTCTTCTAAGATTATATACCCGTGGCGTAGGCTATAACTAGGTTGCGGCCCCTACCAAATTAATATATATCGACTCTACTTAGTATATATCTTCCTAGGACTTACCAAGTTCCTCTTTACTTTTAGCGTTACTACCCTCTATAAGCTCTACGGAAGCTACCTTTAGTTAGACACCTATCGCTAGCGCATTAGGATTAATATTCGCGTTCTACCTTAGCTAGTCTTTAAGGAACTAGATCTAATTGTCGCTCGGTAAATACGGAATTATATTTCCTAGGCGCTTATATATTCCAGCGTATATTTAGTTATTTTTGTTTATATATAGGAAACTATAATAAATTAACTCTTTAAGCTCTAGACACTAATTAATAAAATAGTAGATACCCCTATATCTATAATACGTCTAATTTTGTGTCTAGTATACGCTAAAGTTCCCTAGCCCTCTATACCTTCCTAGGCCCGGCTTATATCGTTTTTATAGCGCTCCCTTATAGGGTAGCTGCGGTCTATTATTACCTAGTGCCAGTTACGGGTCTATTTATTCTTAACGCATTAACGCCCTATTTAGGAGCTGTGTGTACCGTATTAGATCTTAGTAAATCCTATTTAGGAACGGCATTAAAGATATAACGCCTACTAATTCAACCGTCCTAAGATTAAGCTTCTGGAGTTAATTAGTAAGTTTCTCCAGTTTAGGGTCTATTTCTTAAGTTGCTTAATAGGTACTTGCCAACTCGCTTAGCTAGGAGACTATAGGTAGTTAAAGGGTAGTATTTCTTTAGTTTATTATAGCTGGTTGCTAATTATGGAATTGTCTAACTAGCTAACAAAGGCCTTATTCTTTAGGATTTATAATTAATAACTAATCGGCGCCTTTATGCGAATTAAGCCTATCTTCTATAGCTTTCCTTAATAGGTAGAAGTTAAAAGACTCTTGCCTATTAGGGTTGGCTCCTATTTTAGTTATTATATATCTTTAGTATTTAAATGGGAGTCCTCTTGCGAACTAGTACCCTTATTCGCGGTTTTCTAAATTGCTAGCCTTAGTAACCTTCTAGGAGATTAACGTGAACTGCCTATAGTATTCGCGTATACTGCTAGGTGGATTGTTTCTATACTACAGTATATAAGCTTCTAAGAATTCTACCGTTTTAACTTATTGAAAGTAGTTACTTCCTTAGTAGTCTGTCCTAAGCTTTCCTATAAGTTCCATCTAGTTACTAATAGTAAACTTAGGCAGACTTTAGATCTATATCCCTATTTAATAGTCGCAATACTCTAGAAGTCCTTAATACTTTTTATTATTTATAACACGGTGCCGGATATATAGCCGTTTATACTATTTAATAAATTGCGATATGTTTTATCCTATAAAGTAAGGGGTCCTAGGGGTTCCTAGAGCCAGTATAGGCTGGGCTATAATATATACCTTATCTCGTTCTATTAGTAGTTTAGTGGGAGGTAGCGGACCTATAGTCTCTCTAGGGATAGGTAGGTGGATCTTATAACCCTTATCCTCTATCTATTAAGGGTCGTCAGTCCCTAATATTATAGGAGTTAGGGTTAGTATTACATGCCCTAGTTTAGGAGAGCTTCGCGGTTTAATAGGCTACTTGCTTTTCTCTCCCTTTCTAGCACCCTTACCGTTATTATAAAATGGGCCTAACATTCCTAATAATCCCTTTGCTGGTACTGTCGCCATTGTTATAAATTTAAAGGTAGCTCCGATAAATGCGAGAATAATAGTATAGACCGTTGCAAATATAGTAAACAAAATGTAAAGGACTTTTTTCTGCCGTTTTTAGTGTACTATAGTCCTTCCTTTTATCCTTCGTCTTACTATGCTACGTACTCGCCTTCTTATCGCTGCTTACTAACCACCATTCCTGTATAGAGAGCTTGGCAAATGTCGTCGGTTTATTCTTTGTAGTAGTGGCTACGCATAGGTCGCTTATATGCCCGTGCTTCTTTGTCTTAGTTGTTTTATTATAGTTCCAGATTGTTTCTATGCGTCTCCTGTGTATAGAGCACCAGACTTCCAATCTAAAGAGCTTGCCATCGTCCCTATGTGGAATGCCATAAAATATGTAGGAGGGTACGACCTCTCTAAGATAAGAAAGTCTTAGTGCTATCTGTCAGTCGGTCGGTTAGTCTGTCAGTTAGTTACCATTAGTTAGAATTAAGCAGTAAGAAGAGAAAGAAAAGAGTGTATTAAAGGAAAATTGTGTGTTTATTGGTGTCGCCCGAGTTGTTAAAGACTCTAAGGGCTCCAGACCGATCTATATAACTTGTGGAAGGCCTAGGCTCTCCCGAAGCTACGCCTAATCTAGATGTTAAATCCAGGGGGCCAAATCACACCACCACACTATTCTATATTCTTATCCTATTTATAGTCTTATAAATATATTTAAGTTCCTTCTTAGGAAGAAAGAGTAGAGTAAGCTTTAGATAATATTAGCGACTTAGTTAATTAAGGCATAAGTATAGTAAAGGGGACGCGCAAGCCTATATAATTGGATTATCTATAAACAAGAATCTAAAGCTAGGGAAAGGAAAGGAGAAGAAGAGTAGCGCCGTTCGATATTTTATAAGATCTTTACGTTACGTAATAGCAATATATGGCAATCTATAGCAACTTGCCGGTGCGTAGTTCTACTAAGTTCTACTAGTGCCGTAATAATCTACTTAGTAGTTTATATAGACGACCTACTAATAGTAGGCCCTAATAAAAATAGAATATAAAAAATTAAAGACGCCCTTAGTAAACGCTTCTAGATAACTAACCTAGGGCTATATATCTACTACCTAGGAATATTAGTACGCAGAGACCAACTAACCCACTCCCTTTAACTTTACTAAAAGGGGTATATTAAAAAAGTACTATAGGAATTTAATATATGGAAGCGTAAACTAGTTCTAACTCCTATAAATATTAATAAACTAAAACCCTTTAAGGAAGGCTTTATAGCTATAAAAACAGACTAGAACTAGTATATTAGGGCAATTAGGTTACTAATACACGCTATACTAGAAACTAGACCAGACATTATATACGCGGTATTAGCCTATAGCCGCTATATAACTAACCTAGGAGAACCCTATATTAAAGCTATAAAATAAATCTTTTAATACCTTTAAGGCACTATTAACCTAGAACTAAATTACTCCGGCTCCTTAAAAGAGCTAGTTAGATATACCAACTTAAACTAGGTAAGAGATATCGCGACTAAACGCTCTACTGTAGGCTATGTTTTTAATATTAGAAGTGAAGCAATTAGCTAGTTATTAAAAAGGCAGCTAGTTATTATACTTTCCTCCTATAAGGTAGAATATATAGGAGAAATATAAGCTACTAAGGAAGCCGTCTGGCTTAGGAACCTCCTAGTAGAGCTACTTAAATTAGAAGAGCTAATAGCGACTATTATCTATAGAGATAACTAAGGCGCTATAGCCCTAGCTAAGAACCCTTAATTCTACCCTAGGACAAAACATATCTTAATTTAATACCACTATGTACGGGAAAGATAGGCTAAGGGGGACGTAGATTTATAGTATATCCTAATAGAAAAACAGATAGCAGACGGACTCACTAAAGCCCTACTAAAAGACAAGTTTATTGCTTTTAGAAACGCACTAGGGTTAAGAACGTATAAATACTGATATTAAAACACTCTTATATCAGTTACCCTGCCTTATAGATCTACCCCATATAACGCAGAGGCGTATTAAAAATATTTACTAAATTTAGGTAGCAGTATGGAATTCTACTAGGTGTAATTATTAAATAGACTAATTAGGATTTTCTATCCTGGGGATGGGAAATTACTATTAGCTTAGCTAAAGGCGGTAACCACATGCAATCCATTTTATCAGAAGGGACTTTATTAGGCACTCTTCCCCTATTTTCTTATAAAGAGTTTTTTAAGGTTTAATAAGGCTTAAAGAAGGAAGAAGTCCCCGTTATTTTTCATCTACCTATAAGGATTAAGTGGGAGCTATCGATCTACACCATTAGTTCAAGTGGGAGTGTTGAAAATCGATCCTCTGGTGGCGTTAGGAGGCTGGTGCCCAGCCTCCTTAATATTGTATTATATAGCTACCAGCTTTCCCTAGATAGATGAATTAAGCAATCAATGCATCTACTTTTGACAGTTAACTACTAATCTCTTACGCCCTTCGATAGGTATTCAGCGCAACCCCATCGCCCCAGAAAAAAACATGATATCTATATTTTTAACATTATTCGCGACTAAAACGTTATCGCCAATAGTGAAGCAAGCCGCCCGAGACCTCCGATGCGTTTTCTCGATCCACAGTGGCTCCAGGAAAATATTCAGCTGTGTCCGGGATATGATTCATCTTCCTGGAATATTGAGGTTGTAAGTGTGGTGATCCCATTGAGTCAGATTTTCCGTATTGGCAATGCTAACTCGATCCGCTTTTGACATATAACTTTAAATTATAGTCTTCGTATGAATATAACCCTCTAGTGGTATATCTCAACCAAATCATTTACTGTGTTGTATTTATATATCAAAAACCGATCACATGGTGGATATTGGGTTCGTTGTTTTGTAGAGATATCACTTCTCGCGGAAAAATGACAAGGGTCCTGTAACTTTTGCAATTTGGCTAAAGAATTGAGGACGAAGTTTTTCATTAATTTGAGCCAAACTGGAGGGAAAAGACTAGAGAAATAAGTAAAATATAGATCAGGAAAACGCCAAGTGAAAGTCCGTCAGACCAAAGTTACACCAACGTGTGTGGAGCCGCTCCCGTCGATAAAAGTAAAGAACAGTCTTGTTGGGTGTGCTACAAACAATTAAATGATCCCTTGACGGCTTACTCAAGGCTGTTACTTGGTTGCGACCCTTCTTCGGGCTATCTTACCGAAATCTCATCAACCTTCTCACATTCGTCTCCGCCGCGGTTCTCTTTACGAGTAAGCTAAAAGGCAACTTGGTTTATCACGGCCCTGCAGCTCCTGAAATTTGGACAGATGGTTAAGAAATTGCTGTAGCTAGTGGACTTATTTCAGTGTAACTTACATTCTTCCATTTCGTCTTCGCTCGAATCTTCTAGCTAGATTATGTCAGTATTGCAAGCGGAGGAATCACTAGGCGCCTATAGACTGGTCTCTCATTCACCGCTGAATCCCCAGCCCAACGGTCGAATAAAGGCTGAGATGCCGGTATAGGCTCCTGTATAGCTGCTTTCTCGATCGATAGTCCACATTCTGAGTCAAGTTCTGGCGCTAGTTTTGGGCCAGATTCAGACGCCGACTTTGGCACTAACTCCGGCGCCGCAGGCTCTAGTATTGATTTCGGTCCCGGCCCCACTTGTGATGGCAGAATCTTTTCAATCAGTTCGGATTCGTTCGTAGGTTCTTTACCAATAGGGTCCAGTTCTATCTTGGGTGTAGGCTCAAGAGTAGCCACGTCTTCAGTCTCAGGTACGTCCGCTGACTCGACTATCGGAGCTGGTTGAGGGATGGTGCTAAATGGCTCCTCTTCTTTGCGGATTACACCTGAGATGTTGCTAGTGTAGACCTTGACAATGCTCTTTACAAGGAATTTATCAAAGGCGACATTCTTCCCCATACAATCCAAGAAACGCTCGTCCGTAAATAAGCTCTGCTCTTTTTTAAAGGCTTCCAGAATTATGTTGTGGATATATTCAAAGAACCAGGTCTCATCTGGCAAGAGTTTTGGTAACATCTCGACCGCGATGTCTAAAATCGAGAAGATCGATAGCCCTTCTTCAAGTTCTCGCATTTTGCTCTTCGCATGCGATACCAAATCATCCAGCTCATACCCTCTTGCAACAAAGTAGATTCGTATACTTCTCTTGTATTCAATAGCATTGTCTAGGACGGCCAATGGACTCAGAGTCTGGTATTCTCCGGTATACAAGAAATGTACCAGTGTGTGGCCGACATCCTCGTCTATGTCCGGAAGTTGAATATTTATGCCCCACTCTGAGTATTCATCTCTTTTCGACTCCAATTTTGGGTATTGGCAGAGATATGGTTGCGCAACGCAATAGGATACTTTGTTGGGCCCAATATTGAGTCTGAAAGGTGGAGAACAATAAGGTCTGGAGGCGTAGTAGAATTAGCAGAAGGAAGTCTAAATAAAGGAGGCATTATTAATGAATAGAAGCCATACGAAACCCCCAGCACGCCACTCTCAGCTCGGTTTTCGGCCGAGGCTGCTTGGCTAGTTTTTCTAAGTGCTGCTTTGCACTTTTTCTTTGCCATGTTTCAACCAGATGTTGGCTACATAGGAATTAGAAGTTGATGAGTGAGTAGATCGGATTCAGATTTGCGGCCGGGCAATTAAAAGTCAATCAGGAGCGGAGGGGTTCTAAGGTGGGTCGTCCAGCGCGAAGGCGACAACACAGCAACATGCAAGCCACTCCGAGCCCAAAACCCGCCCTGCATGAGACTGCCTTTTGTATCTCTTATTCACAAATCTTGCCGGCTCTAACCGAGTTTTTGCAGTTTGCACATTTCTTTGAAACTCAAGGAAGCCTCATGGAAAAGAGCATAACACCTTCCGAAATCTAGGCCCTGAAGGCTTATATTTTTTGGCAAAAGATCCGTCTCACGAAGATTTCTCCATACCTACCTCCTTCATACCCCACTTCACACTCCGTTCAATAGCCTCCTCCTGACTTAACACAGGCTCATACCCCAACCGCTGCCTCGCCTTCTCAATCGACCAATACGCTCCGCCACCCAAATGATCAATACTCTGCCTCGCCATCTTTGGTTTCTTCGTTCCTAGCGTGAGGATACGATAAGCCCATTCTCCCGTACTCGCCATCGACTGTATAACCCAAAGTGGTATAACTTTGACCTCATTTTCTGCAACAGGAGCTCCAGCAGCGGCATAGCAGTCCCGCGCAAAGTCGAAGAATTTCCGAGATTTCCCGTCGGTAATGAAGAACGCTTCTCCGTCGACCCTCAACTTGGGATCCTGGATTCCTGCATCGACGCGCAGAAGTGCCTTTGCGGCGAGAATGTGTGCTTCGGCGACGCTACCGACATAGCAGAATTCGAAGAAGTTGGCGTTGTCGCCAATTTGCATCTTGTGCTCGCCCTTGCGAACGCTTTCGAGCAGCTGGGGAATCATGTTGCGATCGTCTTCGCCGTAGATGGCAGGGACACGCAAAGTGGCAGTGCGGAGGTTTGGGGAATTGGCAGCGAGTACCATGGAGTCTCCAATGGCTTTCGTCTTGCCGTATGGATTGTTGTAATGATGTTCATCATATAGCTTCACTTTATCTTCTGTGACGACCTCTTGTGTGGGCTGGCACGCAGAATCAGAAGAGGTGTAGACAAAGGCGCGTGTTTCGGGGCAAGCAGTGGCACAGTGCAGCAATATCATGGTGCCATCGACGTTGGTGCCTTGCAGGGCGTTAGTGTCTAGGGGATCTGGAGACACGGTGTGTATAACGACTTGCGGCTTGACTTTCTCGAAGAGCTCTTTCATTTCGGTTTCATTGGTGATATTGGCGGCATGGTAAGCCACCCGGGGGTCCTTATTCTTGGGAGTCCGGCTGACGACCGAAACTTGTGCGGGCTCGGTGTCAGGAGATGGGGTATTGAGTAGTCGCCGAACAATATGAGCACCGACAAAGCCACAGCCGCCAGTGACTAGGACACTTTCGAGTGCAGCGGTCATTGCGATCTAAGGCACTGAAGGAAGTTTCAGCGGAGGCGAGCTATCCGCAGGCGAGGAAAGTGGACAGGAAGGTGTAATGAAGAGATTGCAGTTTGTACCTGTGCAAGTTTCAAGAAAATATTTTGAGGCGCAGTGAATTTACTCACTGACGCTGCCTGCATGCTGTGAAGTAAACGCCGCACGGGGAAGGAACGACTCCTGCAGCCAACCGCAGTCAACCGGGCGGCAAGGGTTGAGTGCATTGGCCACATGTCACTTCGTGGGAACGACGGTGAAACCACGAACCATGAAAAATAAAACCAACATCCTGCACCCTGCCGGCATCACCCAAATTACGACTGAGTATACTCCACCTCGTACGCATGTTCCACGTTGATCTTGCGCACATCAACGCTGTAGGGGCCATTTTTAGCAGGCCCCCGCTGAGACTCGGCATCGCTGCTGCTGACCCTTCCGAGCTTCACTGAGTTGTTTCCGGAGGAGCCAGCGGACTGGCCCCTGGTGCTCCTTCCAAACGAGCCAAGGGATGCGGTAATGCGTGACGATAACTGGTGGAACATTGTCGAGTTTGCTACGTATTTCTTGATGAAAGACGTCGCTCCGGGTATGACATCAACAATGATGGCGATGTAATTTTCCACGACACTGAATCAATTAGCTAGTGCTCCAGAGATGAAATACGTGATGGCGAGTGACTGACTTCGTGATGAAGAGCTGTGATCCGATAGAGTCCTGGTAGATAAGAAGGCGGACGCGGTATCCCTTAACCCGTCGTCTTTGGTCCTACGTTATCGATAAGGGACCAGCCCAATCGGAGAACTCGGTTCAATGCAAGTGCTCAATTAAATTCAGTAGCGAATTCTCTAAGGACCCCGACGGGTTAAGGGATACCAGCGTCAGAAGAGCGCAAATACAAGCACTGTGGGCGTGTTAACCTCATCTTTCCAGACGAGCCAGCGGCAGGAATAGAGCTATTTCTAACAATACCGCCGTGAAAAAGATAAGGAAAACGCCTTTTCGCATTCAAATGCAATCGAAGCACCACTGGGATCGGGAGAACTAGTATGAAAATATCGAGTGCCAAGGACATCGCAGCGGATGTGACCAGCCATTTTTTGGTAGCTGGTTGGTCGCAGGTTGAACCTATGCGGATATCCCACGGCTGGCCGATATGAGGAGCACAGAAGTAGCCGCTCACGACGATATTTGGGATGTAGGCAAGGAATGCCCATACTGTTCCGATGATGACTCCAACTCTGATTGATTGCTTTATATCGAAGATTCGAAGATAGAGAAGTAGAATGGATAGTTTGGCGAGGAAGATGGCTGGCCAGGCCATCAATGATTCTGCGTAGACTTTCTGCGAGACCGGTAATTCAGTTCTTGAACCTTCTCAGAGCATTTGATTTTTGGCAATTGACCTTGAAATATGTTGCATCCAAAGATCCTACTGATGTGCTCCATTGATGGCGCATATAGTTATGGACTAGATATTGTGAGATTGATTTCGATGGCGTCCAATATCTCAGAGTTATCACTTACGTGACATGTCAATAGAAGCATGCGCAATAATGATAACAGCTGCGCCAATGGATGTATCTGTACTTCATTACATTCATACTCTGACTCGAGTCCTTGGATTCATGCTAGCTCAGGCTGGTTTTCGATGCTATCGATAAGGCATCGATCGATAATCGCTATCATTGGTCGATAATCGATAATTATCGATGATTACTTGGCATTATAGTACGTGCCCCCCCACCAAAATATACCCCTAATAGCCCCACTAATATAGCTCCAAATTATATAAATAAGGGCTTATTTTATAGCCTATAGGCTAGGCTTTAATACTATTAATAAGGCATTAATTAATAATAATCAATAATTATTAATAATTATTTAATATTATAATATATACTTAAAGCTAATTAATTTATAAAGGGAATTTAAAAAAGGCTTTTAGAAAATACCCTATTAATTTAGGGTATTTTTAAGCTGGTTTTTAATATTATTAATAGAATATTAATTAATAATTATTTAGCATTATTATATATGCTTAAAGCTAATTAATTTATAAATTTTCCTTACCTTATTATTAAACATTTATTTAATTATTTAAAAATCTAATAAGGTAAATCTAATATTACAAAAATTATATTTATTGGCTGGGTGGCCGTATATATTTTTAATTAAACGTTGTTATACTGTACAAAGGCTCTACACGAAATTCTGCGTACGGAGACTCTGCACGAAGCTTTGCGTACGGAGGCTCTGCACGAAGCTCTGCACGAAGCTCTGTATGCGGAGGCTCTGCAGGGCGGCTCTGCGTACGACGGTTCTGCGAACGACGGCTCTACTACGGAGGCTCTGCACGAAGCTCTGCACGAAGCTCTGCGGAAGCTCCGCGCGAAGCTCTGCGCGAAGCTCTGCACAAAGCTCTGCACAAAGCTTTTATATAGAGCCTCTGTAGTAGAGCCGTCGTTCGCAGAACCGTCGTACGCAGAGCCGTCGTGCAGAGCCTCCGTAGTAGAGCCGTCGTTCGCAGAACCGTCGTTCGCAGAGCCGCCTTGCAGAGCCTCCGCATACAGAGCTTCGTGCAGAGCCTCCGTACGCAGAGCTTCGTGCAGAGCTTCGTGCAGAGCCTCCGTACGCAAAGTTTCGTGCAGAGCCTCCGTACGCAGAGCTTCGTGGAGAGCCTCCTTACGCAAAGCTTCGTGCAGAGCCTCCGTACGCAGTGCTTCCGTGCGCAGGGCTTCCGTGCGCAGGGCTTCCGTGCGCGTAAATCTACCCCTTTTTAAAAAATTTAATATAGTTTTAATTAAATTATAGGTAGTTAAAGGTATAAAAAGAGATAAATTAACTTTAAAATTTAGAATTTATATAAAATATTTGAAAAGAAGGGAGTTTAGAAAATTTAATTAAATGATAAGAATTATCGATAAGAATCGATAATAATCGATGATCGTTGATAACGATTATCAATCGATCTTATCGATAATAAGTTATCGAAAACCACCCCGTGCTAGCTTACATTCAGCCCATCCAAGCCCGCCTTTAGGACCTACCGTTCGATAGTTTGGACAGTACGGCAAACCACCATTACGACCATAATAGGCATCAGAATACATGATATGATGATAAGTGTCGGCCCCAAAGTCTCTCCACCGCCCAAATCAGGCGTCACTCCTGGCGGAGGCGTACCCGCTGGGATTTTGTTTAGGTTGATACCCGGAGAAAGTTCCATGGCCATTTTTGTGCAAGGCTGTGAAGCTGAACATCGGAAAGCTCAAAGAGAGAAGGCTATGAGAAACCAGCCCCCAAGGCAAAGAAACTAAGAGTTGATATGTGTTAACCATTAAGCCGTTCACTAAGGCGTGCGTTGACAGATCATATGCGATTATATAGCGAATGGTTTCTCGGACAGCTCATGCATCTGGAGCGCTTATTCCCTAGTGTTCTCGCAGCTGTGAACAGAGCTGAACGTGGCAGGTGCTACGCCGGACTCGGTGATCAAGGGTCTGCTGGGGTTTTCGGGGTTCAACCAGCGTCAAATTGAGTGAGCCTATCAATTCCTTGCTGCGAATATGTATTCCTACGGTGTTTAGGTGTAAAGATCTGGCGGTATATTGGGTGGTATTGCATGATTTTCATAACGGAGGGGTTGATCTGTCTGACTGCTACACGGCGTTGGTCACCGTCGAGGTTGTACACATATTATATATTGCGGTTGCCTTAACCAATCTGCCGATCATATCAATTAGTGTAAGCGGTAAGGATGGAATTTCAAACGCGGAGATTAAGCCTCAAAATAAATTTTGTTTGGGGAAAGAATGCGAGACATCGAGACGGCCTTCCGTCATACTCTTGAGCGACAAGCGATACTCTAAGAACTTATCTCTGACCACTTTCGTCTACAAAACGAGCAAAGATTTAACCAGGTCACGTTTCGACAACCTGAGTTGAGAACCATACGTGCTCCAAGGTCTGTGTAGCAACAACTGTTCTCGCGTGCATTACGTTTGAGATATTTCAAAATAGCTGGGCATTGGTAGGATCCATTTTGACCATATGCACGTGGTTGTTTTGGCGGATTCAGACATTCACGATACGACCAAAATTGAACCCTCAGGACTCACAACTCCCGCGTTATTTGATACCTTGCGAGTAAGCTGCACTTTGACAATTTGATTCAAGCTAAGCCATATCAGATCTCGGTATGTTGAACACTTAGATTGTTGGACTTCGGAGTCTAATCTTTGAGAATTAGGATCTTCCGTTGAGTTTTTTCAGAACTCGAATGCAGTCATCTACTCTGGCCTTGCTGGAAAATACGGAAACGATAGAGACATCTTTGCGCTCACGCTTCCTGGAGAACTCATTTACATCGTCACCAACCCCAAACATGTTAGAGAAGTATACAAGAACACAGTCACTTTATTATTTGATACGTTTATCGAAGACTTGATGCTATCTTGTGGTACCTCCAAGCAGGCGGCGGGCAAATCCTCTCAACAGCCGCCTCCATATCCAGAAGATGCCCAAATGACTAGTTTGAATCCGGAAAAGAAGTCTATCATCAACTTAGCGATGGATTTTCACCACATCCAGCTACTTCTCCGCAAAGGTCGCAAAATTATGATACCTGACCGCCAACTTCATGAAGATCCGGTAGCGTGGGGAGCAGACTCTCTGGACTTTCAACCGAATAGATGGTTGAAGAATGTATTGTCGAAGAGAAACGCTTGTTTCAAACCATTTGGTGGCGTAATAGCTGTGTCGAGTTTTCGTTGGGGCTCACCCTCCCAGTAAAGAAATTTCACGATACCACCATGTCGCTGCGCCCGAGCTGCGCCGCCGTACATACGTCTCTGCGTTTGCCCTAGCAGTCTATTAACACGATCCTGATGGAACGCCAATAGTACTGCTAGATTCCCGGGCTCCACCGCGTGGAGGTACAGAGGCCGATTTTCATAGAGCTCGACTCTTATAATTAAATACTTAGGATATAATATAGGGAGTTAAATCTTTACAGGGGTAAGTAATATAGCGTTTAGAGATAACTTAATAAGCAGATATAGTACGGAAGGATATCTGTTTACCCTATTTGGGAGACTAATTAATTAGCGCTCTACTAAGTAGATATTAATAATAAAGTTAAATATAGAGGTAGAGCTTATAACTCTGTTATATATAAGTATAGAAAGGAACGGGGATATAGATCTAGGCGTAAAAAAAAGGAGCTCTTGCTGCACCCGGCCCAAAAAGACTAAAACCAACCAAAAGAACCCTGTAAAACACCCAGAGAATCCCCCTGAGATGCATGTATCGCAGGGGAGGCACACGTCGAACGACGGTGGTTCGCACTCGCGCGCGACCGCTAGAACCACGCCTAATAATGGCCCTCCACAATAAAGACGGGCGAATACCACACTATAAAGCGGAAATACCTTTATTAAGAAGGCATCTAATAAAATATAAAGCCTACTGGACGCGTCTAGTACCTAGAATTGCGGGGGAGTAACCGTTAGCCATAACGATCTAATACAGCTAGCAGAATGGCTCCGCCAGTCCAGTAAACCTTAGGCGCCCCTTTAGCAAACCCTTAATTAAATCCTCTAACGGCTAAGCAAAATTAAAAATAAATAAAACCCCCCCTTACCGGCGAACCGCACCTAAGCCGCTATAGCTATACTTCTATAGTATAGGGAACTTACCCCCCTTAAAATAATAACCGGGTATATAATTATAATATAACTAAACATAGAAAAAGTAGAGGGGCTTAGGGGATAATTAGAAACAGAAGTCCTTATAGAAATCCGTAAAGAGGTTTATAACGCTATTGCGGTCTAATACCTTAGGAGCGGAGATATTAGAGTTACCCTAAAGGACTAATAGGTAAAGGAACAAGCTGTAAGGGTAGGGGATAGGCTAGGAGAACGTATTAGCATAAAAGTACTCTGTAAGGATTACCTAGTTAAAGTCCTAGTGGTCCCTATAAGCCTTAGGGTAGAAAAGGGACGCTAGGCGGACAATATAGCAATTATATAGGAGATAGTAAGACAAACGGAACGCCTTATACTAGGACTTAAGATTACCCAAATCTAATGGCTTTAATAGAAAAATATAAACTAAGTAAATAATAAGAATAATAAGAGGATATAAGGGTCGCTAGAGACCTGCTAGGGAGACGCTAGACGAATATATAGCTCCCTTATTGTTAGTATATATACACTAGGAATATAAAAACTTCTTATTTAAAAAGGAATAATTATAAACGGCCTTATATATAATATAAGGCTCTATAACCACAGACTATGCCTAGAATAATACTATTGCTATATATAATAGGGATATACCTAATTTATATGCGTAGTATAGGTGTGCTACGGCTACTATGCAGGCCCCTATAATATAAGACACTACTTAAATTAAGACCAAATAAAATACGTAAACTGCTACTGAAGCACATATAAGGCGTAGGAGAGAGAAGACTGCATTAAATATAGGAGATGGAAGGTAAGGGCTTAACAGCTACGGGAATAACTATACGCGAGGTTATATAAATGGAAATAACAGGCGATAAGCTAGGGGAGCGTAAGTGCCTTTCTATCGTTTCCTACCTTTAATACTGGGGGGCTAGGCCAGCCATCTTAAGCCTTAATGGGCCAGAAGCGACGCCGCGCGATATTACTAGACTGTATAGGGATATAAGGATCACAGGGGACATAAGGGAGAGGACGCCCTATAGGAAGACCCTTATGGATAGCTATAGTAAGCTTAAGACCAGGATAATTAAGAATTAGACTTAACGTGGCAAATATAATATTTACAGCCGACTCTTAAAGGGTGTATAGCTAACTAGTAAGAATAGGGGAAGAACCGGAGATAATAATAGATTTAGATATAAAAGCGCTAGTAGGAACATAAGATACGGGAATAGAAAGCTCTATATAAAATAAGTAGTAACTAGGGTGTAGACACAAGAGATAGAAGTTCTAAATATCCTAGAGAAAGTAGAAATAGAAGAAGCGAGAAATAATAGAGAGGCGAAGGACCCTCACTGGGGGTCCGCCACCTATCTATTATATAGTATAACTATAGCAACATAAACCACTGTCTTGTAAGGCCCCTACTAGACAGCCTAGACCTAGAGAAATACCATATCCTTACTATATAAGAGCTGTACCACAATACCTACATATAATCGATATACTGCCCCTAAGGATTCCAGCTCCTATATAAACTAAAAGCAGCCATACATGTGTGCTTTATAATTAGTAAAACTATTAGCCTATCCTTATAGTTATAGTAGGCAGTTAATCCAGATATTATAGTTATAACAATCTAGATATATAGAGGACCGGTATAAATTATTAATATATATAACCCTAGGGTTAAAGGGGTCCCACAAATAAAGAACATTATATTAGTAATAAGCTTACTTAAAACTAAAGGCACAGAGTCTATCCTATTAGGAGATATAAACCTCTACTACCTGCGGTAGGGGGGTATTTACGTCGCTGCTAAATGATAGGTAGAGTGCCTACTAAAAGCTATAGACACCTGGGGCCTTAAGCTAGCTACCCCCTCTAGAGCAATTATATGGTAATAAGGATCCGCTAGAAGTATAATTAACCTTATATTTATGGACGAAGGCCTATACTAGAGACTTAAAAGGTGCAACCCTGAAGAAGAATAGGCACTTACTTTAGACTATATCCCCATTTAGATATAGCTAGATTTGGATATTAAGGCGTAACTAAATAGCAAAAGATATGTAATAAGGATGCTTAAGGTAGACAGCTTCCTTAATATAGTTAAATAATAACTCTAAGACCTAAAAGAAATCCACCCAATACCAAACGAGCGAGGCTTATTAGCCACCCCTAAGGAAATTAACCGAAGACTAGAAAGGATCTAGGCAGCAATTAAAAATAGGTTAAAAGAGCACTGCCTGGTCTTAAGACCGGGCCCCTATACGCGATATGTATAGTCCATATAATACGCGGTTCTTATAGCTAGCTAACGACGAGTAAGAAGGAAATACTTAAGTAGCTATAACCCTAAAGATAAGAGACGATATAAAGATATAAGAAACCAGTTAAAGAATACCCTAAAAAAAGAAGTAAGGAATAACTAGAGATAATTTATAAACGAGCATACTTTTAACCTAAGCCTCCCCTATAATAAGGGCCTATAGGCTATAGCGAAATGGGTAAAGAAAAAGGCAGGGCGACTAGTAGAAGACTTATACCTACTACCCCTACGAAGAGCAGGGGAATTATAGGCTACTAATAATAACGATAAGAAGGTAAAGATCCTTATAGAAAGGTTCTTCCCCTAACTAGCTCCAGCAGACCTTAGTAATATCACGGGTAAAATACTGGTGACTCGCCTGCGGGTTAACAGCGATATAACAATAGAGGAAATAGCCAGAACTATTAGCCGCCTTTTAAATAATATAGCACTAGGACCAGATAGGATTCTAAATAAGGCCCTAAAGACCTATGGACTACTTATAGCACCCTAGCTTACAGATATAGCTAGAGTATGCTTTACTATAGGCTACTACCCGCAACTTGGAAGATCTATAATAACGGTTGTCCTATAAAAAGAAGGTAAAGCAGATTACTTAATCCTAGGAAGCTACCGCCCTATTACCTTAGAAAATACCCTAAGCAAGATCTTAGAAAAGGTAATAGCGGACCATATAGTAGACACGGCTAAGGAACACGCCCTACTACTACAAAGCTAAATAGGGGTAAGAAAGAACCGCTCAACACTATTAGCACTTACGCTACTCGCTGCCACTATTAAATCCGTATAGGCGATGCGAAGGGACTTTATAGTATTAATGCTCAGCCTAGATATTAGTAGCGCCTATAATAACATACCCTATAAGCATCTCCTATATATCCTTAGGGCAAAAGGCTTCCTAGAATGGATTATATAATTTGTTTAAGGGTTTATAGGTTAAAAAGAAATATTACTAGTTTTTAGTGGATACTAGAGCCCCCCTATTGTAGTTACAACAGGAATACCACAAGGATTACCCCTCTTGCCTATACTCTTCCTTTTCTTTATAAGCAACCTGCTTAACTCCTTTAAGGAAGGGGCAACCTAGGGGATAGGCTTCGTTAATAACATAAACCTAATTATATACGGGCTAACAGCCGCAGAGAATTGCAGAATACTAGAGAAAGCTTATAACACCTATATAGAATAGGCAAGACGATATAGAGTCTAATTCTTACTAGAGAAATACCAGCTAATCTATTTTATAAGAAAATGTAACTAATCTATAGATCTCTAGCACACAATTCGTATCTAAGGCTTTAGGGGTTAACTAGTTTAGGGCATAAGGGTATTAGGAGTATAGGTAGACAGTAAGCTCCAGTGGAGCGCATATACGGCGTAAGCGGCCCGTAAGGGCTAAGCATAGTACATTATATTATCTAGGATCGTCAATTCTATATAGGGTCTATGCTTCTAGAGGTTACGCCTACTATATATAGCAGTTGTCCGGCCAACCATAATGTATAGGTCCAGTATTTGGGCCATTGGAGAATCTAAGAAAGGCCCCCCTAAGTCGCTCCTTAAACTACTCTAAAAGGTCTAAACAGCCTGTCTCTAGAGTATAATAGGCGTATATAAGCGAACGGCTACAGCACTGCTTGAGAAGGAAGCTAATATTCCCCCCCTATAACTATATATTAAAGCCGCTGTAATATAAAGGGCGTAAAATAAACGCAACTCTAATATTATAAAGTATATCAAAACACGCCTAAATAAACTATGGAGGGACCCTAGGGCGCCCTATAGGAGAATAAACTAACAACCCTAAAGTAGGGAAGATATATTGGAGAAATAAGTAAAAAAAGTAGAAGAAGAATAGTGCTGCTTTAGGGCCTAGGCCTATATAGAGGAGGAAGGGAGACGCATAAGAGGCTAGTAAAGACAATAGTAAGAGAGAGAAAGGAGCTAAAGTAGAGTATAAAAGAACGCCGGAAAACCATCTACCATAATGCAATACTGGTTAGATTAATGCTAGAGAGGCGTATAGGAGTTAAAGGTATAGAGGCTAACTAAGGCAAGAGGAACCTAAGCCGTAGCATGGTTAACGCTATGGGGGGTAAATACTTTAGGGCTCCGAGAAGGCCTAATAAAGGTAGAAAACACAATAGCAATACTTTTAAGAATAGGAATAATAGGACTAAAAGACTGGCTCTACTAGGTGGGTATCCTAGTAGATAGCCTAAGATGCAAATATAGCTGGCTAAGACAGACACCAAAATATATAATACTGTTATGCCCCTTATGCACCAACTAAGAAGTAATGCTCTTAGTAGCTGGCACAGAGAACTATAATACACTGCTCTTAATATAAAAAGGCCTTAAGGCGGTTACCCAGTGGCTTATTAGCTAAAATGTACTAAACCAGTTCTGGGTTGCTAGGGAAATAGTAATAGAGGGTAGGGGGGGGCGAGTAACGGGCGCCCCCTAATAACTCTACAGTAGTAGAGTAAAGTGTACAATACTAGCGCGTCCGTAGGCTTATTACGGCAGCAGTGGTTCCTAAGGAGGTTAAAAAGTAAGGTAGTAGGAGCACCACAGGTGACTCGTAAGCGCCCCGCAGGCGCCTCGTAGGCGAGTCCCAAAAGGCAGGGAGATGGATTACGGGGTTTTCTTAAATAGAGTTTTCTCCCCATATGTACATAAGGAGTAGTCCGCGTGGGCCTAATAGGGATCCGAATTAGACGTTAAGCAATAAATAATTATTATATATAAGTATAGAATTAATTTAATAGAGTAGCTTCTTTAAAGAAATTAGATTAACCTTAAATAATAGGTAAATAATTAACTATAATAATTTATAGACGATTTAACTACTTATAAAGGACGGATTAGAGCTCTATATAAAGCTCTAATACATTAATATACATTACCACTAGCTACGTTAAGGAGTATATACTAATTAAATTAAGATTAACTAAACCCCTACTATAGTAATAATATAGCAGGCGGCTTAATAAAAGCTCTACTAAGGCAAAAGCACGAGACCTTTGTTTATTAATTAATTTTAGTTAATATTAAGGAAAGAATCTAAATTAATAAAGGTAAGCAAGGAGGAAGATATAGAGTATATTCAACTTAATACTATACTAAAACCTATAATATAGCTTTAACCTATAGGGGCTTAAAGCTAGGGGGGTGTATTAATCTAGGTTGGATTTTAAGTTGGATTTCTAATACTTATTTATTACCTATTACTAATTAAGTGGCAATATTAACCTAGTAGTAATTAAGTAATAGTTATATATCGTTATCGGCGTCTCTATTAGTTTTTTGCTACCTACTTTATATATATAAATACCTTTTAAAACTGGGTTTAATTAACAGAGTTATTATTCTTTTTATCTTTAGTCTTCTAATTAATATAAATAGATTACTAGTACGGAGGCTTAATGTTACAGCAGAACTTGGCAGAACTT
Source organism: Cenococcum geophilum 1.58 (assembly GCF_001692895.1). NCBI lineage: Eukaryota > Fungi > Ascomycota > Dothideomycetes > Gloniales > Gloniaceae > Cenococcum > Cenococcum geophilum. The sequence continues at coordinate 1,265,224 of NW_027137609.1, forward strand.
CGCACCGGCAAGTTGCCACAAATTGCCGCATATTGCGGTTACGTAACGCGGAGATCTTATAAAACATCGAGCGGCGCTACTCTTCTTCTCCTTTCCTTTCCCTAGCTTTAGATTCTTGTTTATAGATAATCCAATTATATAGGCTTACACGTCTCTCTTACCGTACTTATATCTCAATTAATTAAGTCACTAATATTATCTAAAGCCTATTCTACTCTCTCTTTCTAAAAAGGAACTTAAATATATCTATAAGACTATAAATAGGATAAGAATATAGAATAAGGCCCTAAGGAAAAGAATAGAACCCTAAGGAAAGGACTTATAAGATACGCATAGACTAGAACCCCTAAAGAAATTACCTAGAATTACCTAATACCCCTACCACTATGCCACGAAACACAGCAGTAGGTAAAGCAGCTGTAGGACCCTTAAATACCTTAGATAAAAAAACAATTAATGTTTTAACCCCCTAGGCGGAGCTTACGGTAGCTAATACCGAAATTAAATAACTGCGAGAGCTACTTAAAGCTAGAGATACCCCTATATCTAATAATAAGTCATTATTAAATAACTAAAGACTTATTATAGTCCTTTAGGCCCTATTCTAGCGCCTTAATAGATCTACTAAGACCTATATAGTACTAAAGCGGTTAGTAAAGGTTACGGATCCCCTACTACTTACGGATAAAATAAACCCAATATTTAATAACTGGAAGCTTTAATTATGGGATAAGCTTAAAGTTAATACTAACTACTTTCCTACCCCCTAAGCCACAATGGCCTATATTTTTAGCCGTATTAGTAAAGATACTTAAACGCATTTACGCCCGTAATATACTAAAGACTTAATAAACCCCTTTATCTCTAAAAAGGAAATAATTAAATACTTATCTTCTATTTATAAAGACCCTTTTAAAGTATAGAACGCCTACTTTAGCTATAAAAGCCTAAATATAAAAATAGCGGAGACCTTTTTAGCCTTTTAGACCTGCTTTTTATACCTAGCTAGATAGGCCTAGATCCCCTAAAAAGACCTACTACTAGACCTCTTTAATAAGCTTACCCTAGACCTATAGCGGGCCGTATTACTAGCTTATACTATAGTATAAATATTAAAAGAACTTATAGACTATTGCCTAGCTATTAACTAAGGCCTCTGTTAAATTAAGGTACGCGCTAATTAGCTAAAAACTAGAAACCTTATAAACTAGGCTATAAGTACTGCAAGAACAGCTCATAGTGCCCCAGCATAATTAGTAACCCCTATAGCACTAGCCGCTTAGCCTATAGTTAACCTAGTAGTTAGCCGCGTAGCTACCTCTACTATAGGTCTAGTGTATACCTGGCTTATATATAGCGACCCCTAAATATAGGCTTTTAGCGATTAAGGAGCTTACTTCTTATATAGTTAACCTAGCTACCCTATAAGGAACTATTTAATAAAGGTAAAGATAAATAAGGTCCTATTAATTTAGGAGGATAGTATAGAGTTAGAAAAAGAGGAACCTTAGGGGAAGACTCCTCCCTAGAGTTAAAAGGAATTAATATGTTATATATTAATCTAGGTTAGCTAGTTAGTAGAAGAAGCTACACTATCCCTTATACTTTATTCTATAATAAATATTAAGTTTTAACCTCTGCTTTAGCTAACTTAGGAGTAAATACCTTTACCTTAATTAATATAAAGTGCGCTGTAAAACTAGCTAACTTTTTAAATATGCCTTTAGAAGAACTGCTTAAGCTAATTCCTATTTATAGGTATAACGGATAGGTAAGACTACCTATTATAACTATATTACGGATTTACCTTTATATTAATAGACAAAGGCAATATAATATCCCCTTCCTTATTACGGACCTAGGAAGCTATAATATAATCTTAAAAAGAAAATAGCTAGCCTATTTAGGCTTATAGCTAGATATATAAAGTAGACGCCTTATCTAGCCTAAAACTTTACCCCTAACTCCTTTATTTATAAAAGAAATTAGCATTATAATAGAAAATCTTATATAGCCCTAGATTAATACTATTTACTAGGCTAATGCTATACGTAGGGACTAGGCCTTTAAGAAAGATATATAGCTTAATCCGTAACGGATCCGTATACTACGCCGCCCCTAGACTACCTATATTACGCTACCCGCATTAAAGACCTAGGAAGTTAATAATAACCTAAAAAAGCCCCCTATAGAGAGCTTAGGCCCTATATAGCTATAAAGAACAGTAAGGAATATTAAACGTTATACTAAACTAATAGACTAGAGGGATAATTTATGGAAGATATAATAGGAGCTAAAAAAGATTATAAACCCTAGACCGTAAAATACGGTCCAGTAAATAGCTGTAAGGAAACCTACAGACCTTCTACTAGTTAATATCTGCTATATTAGTACTGTAGGATTCTACTAAAACTTAGTTTAGCTTAATACTATTGCTTTTATAACTAGCTTATATAAAATTAACTAAATACTTAAGGAAAAGAAAAGTAAGCTTAGTAGATAAGAAAGCGAGCTTATAGATAAGGAGCTAGTAGAATAAAAACTACCCTATTAATACTAAAAGTTTAAGGACGTATTTTTTAAGGTAGTATTTAATATACTTCTACTGCACTAACCATATAACCATAAGATTGAGATTAAGTTAGATAAGGAAAACGCCCTTAGCTATACCCCCCTCTATAAACAATCTATTGCCGAATTATAGGCCACTAAGTAATACCTTATTAATAACCTAGTAAAGGGGTTTATTAAGCCTAGCTAGGCCCCCTTTACCTCCCCTATTCTCTTTATAAAAAAGCTAAATAGAGGACTTTATTTCTGTATTAACTACTATAAGCTTAATAATATAACCTATAAAGACTATTATCCGCTGCCCCTACTTAATAAGATATTAGCCTAAATAAATAGAGCTAAGGTATTTACAAAGCTTAATATCCGTCAAGCTTTCCACTAAATTAGAATAAACCCTAGATCTATAGATCTTACTATATTTCGGACTTAATATAAATTATATAAATATAAAGTACTTCCTTTTAGACTAACTAACGGACTAGCTACGTACTAACGATATATAAACGATATACTCTTTAACTATCTTAATAACTTCTATACGGCCTACCTAAATAATATTATAATTTACTTTAAGAATAAGTTAGAATACGAGGAGCACGTTTATAAGGTCCTATAATAACTTTATAAAGCTAGCCTCTAGGCCGATATTAAGAAGTTAGAATTTAGTGTAAAGTATATAAAGTATTTAGGGTTTATTATTAGTATAAACGGAATTAAGGCTAACCTAGAAAAGACGGCTATAATTAATTAGTGGGAACTTGTGAGGCAGTATTGCCAGGGTGTACGGTAGGGAGCAGGCAAGCCGAGCATGAGTCACATAGGGAGTCGATGGAAGAGGACGATATGGTAAAGAGTAGGCAATAGCCTCGTACGGAGAGAGACGAACCGATAGGGGAGGAAGGAGGCTGCAAGCCTGAGGAGCTTATAAGGGGTGGCCAAGGCCTAGCCGAAGGCTAGCCTTGGCAGCCCCTGAGAGCTCCCGGGATGTAGCCGAGTAAGGGACCAAAAGTACCCTTACAGAACTACTACGGACTGTAAAAGGGATATAATTATTTTTAGGCTTCTGTAACTTCTACCAACGCTTTATTAAGAATTATAGTAGGATTACTTAGCCCCTTAGCCGCCTTACCATAAAGGACCGGCCCTTTTACTTTAACACTGTATATAAGCAGGCTTTTAATAAGCTTAAGAAACGACTAGTCTTCGCTCCCTTACTTACCTACTTTAACCTAGAACGGCCCTTAATGCTAGAAATGGATGCCTTAGATAATATTATTGCTAGCGTTTATTCTTAGAAGTAGATAGACGGAGAATAGCACCCTATTACTTACTACTTAAAGATTATAATAAATGCTAAGCTAAACTACCCAATCTATAATAAAGAAATGTTGGCTATTATCTCTAGCTTTTAGCACTAGTAAGCATAGCTAGAAGGGACCCCTAAGCCTATTTAGGTAGTTTTGGATTATAAAGCCCTAGAATACTTTATAATAACTAAGGCTCTTACGGCCCGGCAAGCGCGCTAGGCAGATATTCTATCCTAGTTTAACTTTCTAATTATATATATGCTAGGCGCTACTAACCGTGCAGACGCTCTTATAAGACGTAAATAGGACCTAAATAACTAGATGGCCGCGAAGATCTTATTATAGACCTAGATGCTACTACAACTAGAGCACCTTAACCCTTTTTTTTTTTTTTTTTTTTTAATCCGTTGTATTATACTACGTACAATACTGCGCATGCAGCCTCTAGGCTATGGCGCTATAGTTCTATATACATGAATCCTTCCTAGGCAGCTTAACATGTACTAGTAGCTAAGTGGACACTCTAGCCCGTTTTTAAAATGCTAGGGGAGCTCTAGCGACTGGTGTTTTTTTGTTCTAGTATTTTGCTTACTATGGTCCAGTTTACACCAAGAAAAGGAAATCCTGGCTCTTTTATCTATTTCTGCCGTATTCTGCCGTTCCTAGAGTAGAAAAAGCGCTCTAAAAGATAGATTTTAATTTTAATAAAATAGTTTTGCATATAAGAATAAGAGAAACCTAATAGCTTGCTAGCTTGGAAGCAGCTACCAATTACCCCTATACGACTTTTTTTGGAATTCTGTACCCTATTTCTTCTCCTTGCTTAAGAAAAGGGTAGGGAATTAGTAATTAGTAGGTACTCTCCCCAAAAGTAACCTATTAATGGTATTTTATAAGGGCGAACCTCGTTACGTAAACCCACTCCCATAGGAAAATTTTCACGAGGTTGTCTGTATAGGGTATAAATACCAATTCGCCCATACACCTTATATTTTACGTGCTAAAGTAACACGGGCCGGCCCCCTTCCCCCCCTACTGTAGCTACCCTATCTGCGCATCTGCGGTACGCCTATAGTGCGGTGTTGTGTGGTATGTTGTAGCGGTAGTGGTGGTGGTAGTGGTGGCGGTTGTGGTAGAGGTCGTCTGCAGCGCGGTGGCTGTAGACAGGTTGTGGAGGTCGTCTGCAGTGCGATGGCTGTAGACAGGTTGTGGTAGAGGTCGTCTGCAGCGTGATGGCTGTAGACAGGTTGTGGTAGAGGTCGTCTGCAGCGTGATGGCTGTAGATAGGTGATGGTGGAGGTCGTCTGCAGCGTGATGGCTGTAGATAGGTGATGGTGGAGGTCGTCTGCAGTGCGATGGCTGTAGACAGGTGATGGTGGAGGTCGTCTGCAGCGTGATGGCTGTGGACAGGTTGTGGAGGTCGTCTGCAGTGCGATGGCTGTAGACAGGTTGTGGAGGTCGTCTGCAGCGTGATGGCTGTAGACAGGTTGTAGAGGTCGTCTGCAGCGTGATGGCTGCAGACAGGTTGTAGAGGTCGTCTGCAGCGTGATGGTTGCAGACAGGTTGTAGAGGTCTGCAGCGCGATGGCTGTAGACAGATGGCAGAGGTCGTCTGCAGCGTGATGGCTGTAGACCCACCTTAACCCTTAGATATAAGAAGAACTAAGTACTAAATCTCTAAGCGCCGAGATATGTCCTATTAACCCTATAGAATTTAACCTTATTAATAAATTACTGTAAGTAAACTATATGGACCCTTCTCTATAGGAATACCGCAAAAAGGTAAAGGATATTACTAGCCCATAGTTCCTTAAAAATGGACTACTTAAGCACTGGGAACAGCTAGTAGTAGTAGAGGAACAGAACTTACGAACCTGGCTTATTACTAAAGCATATACCTAGGTCTTTATGGCCTACCCTAAAAAAAATAAGACCTATAAGATTATTAGTAACTATTACTACTGGCCCGGAATAGTTATAGATATTAACCATTATATATAGAACTGTAATAACTGCCGTAGGTTTACGATCCTATACGATAAGACCCTAGGACTATTAAAACCTCTCCTAATACCTGACCGCCCCTAGTAGTATATCTTTATAGACTTCTATAAGCTACCTATAGACCGTAATAGATATGATATAGTTATAATTCTAGTTAACTACTTTAGCAAGCGCCTGTTTTTAATCCCCTATTATAAAAATATTAATGCTAAGGAGGCGGCCTAACTATATATCTACTACGTCTACCGCATTTACAGACTACTAGATACTATAATATCTAATTATAGCCTATAATTTATATTAGCCTTCTAAAACAAGTTTACCTAGATTCTAAGTATTAGGCTAAAGCTCTTTATAGTATACTACCCCTAAATAGACGGCTAGACAGAGATTATAAATTAATACTTAGATTAGAGACTTTAGCCTTTTATTAACTACTTCTAGGATAACTAGGGTAAACTATTACCTATAATAGACTACGCCTAGGTAACCCTACCCTATAACTCTATAGGATTTGCACCTATTTAACTAGAAATAGGGTATTTACCTAAATAAACTTTAACTAGGATAAACTAAAGAACTACGGACTATACGCGAGAAACTATCTTATAAGGAAGCCTAGACGGTAGCCTATATAAATCTAGAAAAGGCCTAAAAATTAATAGTATAGTAGGCAAATAAGTATAGGCGCAACCCCGACTTTACCGTAGGTAATATAGTCTAGGTTATAATAAAGAACTAGAAGACGGAACGGCCTAGCTATAAGCTAGACTATTAGATAGCGTGACTATATAAGGTCCTTAAGAAGATAGGTAACTTATATAAAGTAAAGCTCCTAGATTTAATTAAGGTTTACCCTATTTTCTCGCCAGATAAGCTATAAAAAGCTATAAATAACCTATTGCCTAAATAAAAGAACGAACCTCCCCTACTAATTTAAGTTAGTGGCGATAATAAATAGGAGATTAAAGAAGTACTGGCCTATAAACTAGTAAGGAAAACGCTAAAGTACTGTGTTAGTTAGAAAGGCTATAACCTAAACCCTACCTAGTACCCTATATAGAACTTTATTAGTAGTCCCTATAAGCTTTAAGAATTCTATAGCCGTTACCCTAATAAATTAGGACCCCTAAAGTACCTAGATAAGTAGATAAAGTGCTAATATAGTAAAGATAATAGGCTACCGGAAGAATATAAAGATAAAAACGCCCTATAGAAGTAATATGGATATATAAAGCCTAAGGGCAGGCTTTACTAAAGGGGGGGGTAATGTTACGGCAGAACTTGGCAGAACTTAGATAGTAGAACTTAGCAGAACTTAAATAGCAGAACTTAGCAGAACTTCGCACCGGCAAGTTGCCATAGATTGCCGTATATTGCGGTTATATAATGCGAAGATCTTATAAAACATTAAGCGGTGCTACTCTTCTTCTCCTTTCCTTTCCCTAGCTTTAGATTCTTATTTATAGACAATCCAATTATATAGGCTTGCGCGTCTCTCTTACCATGCTTATATCTTAATTAACTAAGTTGCTAACACTCTATATACAAAGGCTCTGCGTATAAATCTCTCTATAATACTCTATATATAAAGGCTTTATATATAGAGGCTTTATATATAGAGGCTTTATATAAAGGCTTTAGGTATATAGCTTTATATAAAGTATTATATAAAGTATTATATAAAGTATTATATAAAGTATTATATAAAGTATTATATAAAGTATTATATAAAGTATTATATAAAGTATTATATAAAGTATTATATAAAGCGTTATATAAAGTGTTGTGTAAAGCTTTATATATAGAGCCTTTATATATAGAGTGTATGCAAAGCTTTTAATATAGATGTAAGAGTATATATATTAGATCCCGCCACGCTTATAATAACTTCGTAAGCACTCTATGTCTTTTTGGCCGTATAGCGATGTAGAGGCGGGATACGTTATAATTAATTTATATAATGGGGTATCTATATAAAATTTTAAAGAAAGGACAACATAGTGCTCTTAATTAGGCTTATTTTAGTACTTTTATATATTAAATCTATAAAAGCTTTAAGTATCTTTGTATTTAGGTTTAAAAATAATATATATACTAAAATTTACTTAATTCTTTTTAAAATTCTATATATGCTTTAGACCTTTTAATAAAGGTTTAACCTAAAATGGTTTAGTGTATAGTTAAACCTTAGATAAAGGTCTAGAAATGAAATAAAAGGCGCTGATAAGCCTAGCCTATTATAAATATAAAGTTGATCCTAAACAGAGCTTAAGTAAATGTAAGCTTTGCAGTGTGTGGGAATTGAACGAGCGACTTGATTGTAAATCTATGGAAATCAAGTGATATAAATACATGAAAGTAGACCCCGAACTCCGAAGCCCATGACTTATTTCAAACGTATCCGAGACATACGAGGGTAGTGCTGACGCAGGTGAAACAGGGTAATATGCAAGGTCCGGTAGTCGGTTACAGTAAAGCTATATTACCTTGCTAGCAGCACTTAAAATAAAAACGATGGTAAAAATAAACTAAAAAATAGTGAAACCCAAATATACATAAAAAGATAAAAAAAATTGGACATAGTGGGGATCTGTTTTATAAGTTAAACTTAGAAATTTCTTAATTATGGGGGTTAACGTACCGAACCCACGGCCTCTCACATCCACGACAAGCTTGCAAAGCGAGAATCATACCACTAGACCATATGCCCGTGACATTAAAAATTTTAGCAAATAATCTACTATATAATGAAAAAAACTGCCTTGGCATCTTGGCATTCCCGATCGAGCTTAAATCACTTAACTCCGCGCTCCTCTCACGCATTCGCAACGTCGCGTTTCCACGTCCACCCTCAATAGCCGGCCATTCGCATCTACCCCTTTACGGCCGATCGGAAATCCCCTTTCCGGAACAGTGCCTGAAAAGTGCGACGTGATAAACTCACTGAATATCTACATACTGCTTGACTATACATTACGCCTTTCACGATCTTGAAGGCCCTAAGCCGTCACTTTTTCATGCTACTCCTAGGCGGATTGTTCCATGCTGCCTCTCGATCACATTTTCTTTATGCGCATGAATTTCTCCATCATCCGTGTCAATGTCTGTGTCAATATTCGTTTCCACTATGCGTACAACAGAGCTGCCGTCAACATCCCGAAAGCTACTTTAATCATCAAGCCATCCTCGCTACCCGTAACGATATTGTCAGCAACCTCAACGCTCAGCTTCTAGAGCGGATGCCTGGCCACTCAGTGGAAACGCTCTCCACGGACAGCGTCGTTGATCTTGCCGATGCAAGTGATTGTCCTACCGAAGTATTAAACCAGCTATCGGAGCCTGGCCTCCCACCACATAAACTCACGCTCAAAGAAGGTTTCAGCCAGGCAGGTATCACGATAGATGACATAGGCCAGCTGATAGGTAGAGACACAGAATTGAATGAGTGATCTCTTTTATTCAAGGTGGCTCTAAGAGCCCTAATATACATAAGAGAATTGACCTCCTACAGGGGTCCCTAGAGAGTGATGATACAGGTCGAAACTTAGACTGATACCGGCTGATACTGATGTCGGGTAGCACCCGTCTCACCTCTGTAGTAAGGCTACCTCCATGGCCAACAGAAGGTAAGAAGTAGTAAATGGGGGGGGGGAATAAAGGGCAGTAAGGGGTAGAGTTTAAAATTTAATAGGGTAGCAGGTAAGAGAATCAGGTAACCTAAATAAATTTTCGACTAACCAAAACGCGCCAAGACCCTAACAATAGTATATTATACAAGGGGGTATCGGAGGTCCGGGTTAGGCTTGGCATAACCTCGGGTTACGCACGNCCCCCCAAGGTCCGCGACATATCGTTCAAATATCACCCCCCCCCTTTGGTGGTGGCCCCTACTTTTCGGACGCGTTTTTGAGGCCTAGGTTAGTACTGGGTTAGTATAGAGGGCCTCAGCGCGCCTTCGACCTTACCGTCGCCTCGACGATCTATTTTCCAACCCTCTCCTATCCTTGTGCCCGCGCTGGCTCGCGCGGGGCTTCTAATTTTATATAGAAAGGCCTACCGTAATTATAATTGTATAATATAGAGCCCTCTTCTCCTTCTTCTCCTTCAATATTTACGCGTTTGGTGGCTTTATTTACCTATACCGCGCTTACGCGTCTCCCCCTTACCTCTTGCGGATATAGAGTCTTTTAAGAATCTCCTTACCCTACGGTCCACTTTATGGTCAACGGAAGCCCCCTTAGCCTCCTCCCCTTATAGCCTCTAGAGCGAATTTAAGGCCCAGACAGTATGGCTACACGATATTTATAAGGCCTAGCGCTTGAAGAATACTATAAGGGCGTATGAGCCAAAGTAGAAAGAGTGGGAAAACTAGTACGCGAGACTAGAAGGTAATACGGACGGCGCCTAGGTAATAGAAGATAAGCTTTACCTATTTTTAGAGCAGTAAGTCGTTAACTAAGAATTACGGGCTGCTAGCTATTAAAAACGGAAGTTAAAACGGAAAGAGATGTGGAAAGATGGCGAGCGGGTAAAGAAGAGGTAGAAGATAGTTAAGTAGGCAGGGCAGCTAGGGGGGAAGGTAGCTATAGGGGCAGCTATAGGGGCAGCCGTAGGTATAGGGGAGGAAGCTATAAAGGAGGAAGGGGAGATATAGGACAAGGATGCCTTAGATGCCCTATTTAACGAGATAGTCCAATACTTAGTTATAAATAGCTACGTCTTCGCTATTACCGAGCTTTACGCGTAGCAGTTAGAAGGCAAGACCTTATAGCTACTGCGGGGGGCAAAGCTCTTGGCAGTACTAGATAGCGTCCGCTATAATAAGGACCAGATTTAACGCGTTAACTTTATTAATTAAGGCCTATTTATAATTATTAGCGGCTATAATATTAAAGGGCTTAAAAAGGTAATTACTTAGTGCTAGGAGACGGGCTCTAAGATTCTAGGTTTAGTTAAGTCTTACCTTTAAACTGCAGCTGAGTATTTATTAGGTTTGTATATACCCTATTTAGTCCATACGGCTACCGTTTTCTAACCCGTTCCTTAGGCTATACTACCGTTACCCATAGTAAAAGTAGATAAGACGTTTAGCTTGCTAATTTTATCCTTATTAAACTAGAGAACAAAGGGCCTAAACTAGACGAGTTAGCGCCGTGTATAATTATATTAATAATATAAGGGAAGTAGAATCAGCACGGCAAGGTTAAGTATATAGGCTGTATGCGGAATGCTGACCCTATTCTCTACCCCCTCTCTATAGTAGCTTTCTACTTCTTTAACCACTAGGGTAAAGATAGCGCTAAGAGCTTCCTATCCTTTTAGCAGCTAGAGGACTACTATAACCTATACGTCTTCCCTAGCAGTATTAAAGTACCGCAACGGCCGCTAAGCTATTACATATAGTTTAAATAGAATAAAAAGATATTTTAGGGGGTAGGAATTTACTTAAAAGAGAAAACCTATAGCGCCTGTAAGCAGAGCGTCCGATATACTAAGCTTAGCGGCGTTAAGGAGACCTAAATTAGATAGGCCGGACGCTAGAATACGGACGTAATAATAGGAGCCTACCTTAGCTACCTACCCCGTGCGTTTATATGGTTAATTACTGGCTTCCTAAAGGAAGGAAAGGGCTACTTTCTCCCCCGCGCATGGGAGGTGCTAGAGGAGGCCCTTTATTTAAAGATATGGCCTAAGACTAACGTCTAGCTAAAACGTATAGAGGCCTACCACCTAGGTAGGGCTGATAATAAGGTCGTACGGCTTAACCTTACAGGCTTAGGATTTCTACGCCTCCTCCGCGCACTTAGGGTAATCCTATTATAGGACTTAGTAATCCTATATAAGCAGTTTCCGCTCCACCCCCTATAAAAGGACCCCCTCTTTAGCTGCGAGGAGTACCGGAGGTTTATTACACGGGTAGAAAGCTTGCTAGCTGATATAGTTACGCCAGATAAGCTAATAATGTAGAAATACTGGCCCGCCTATAAGGCCGTAGCTAAGCTAAGATATAAGGCCGCGATCTCTAAGGTAAAGGGGGTTTAATTACGCGTGCAGATAATCTTAGAACGCCTTGGCGAAATAAAAAGGTTATTAGCATTATTCGCACCTATATAGATCTAGTAAGGGAAGACAGGTATCTAGATAGGGCCTACGGAGTCCGTATATCTACCTTTAGGTAAGCCCGCGCCGTTTACTATAACGTTTACTATATCTATGCCGCCTACTCGGCCGTCTACAATATCCGTACTACCCGCTTAGCCGCCGTCTATAATATCCGCACCGTCCGCTTAGCCGTCTATAATATCCGCACCGTCCGCTTAGCTATCTATAATATCCGCACCGTCCGCTTAGCCGTCTATAATATCCGCACCGCCTGCTTAGCCGTCTACTATATCCGCATCGCCCCTATTAGCGCAGGCACAAGCTAATACTTAACTATCTCTCCCATTTATCCTTAACCTATAGGCGCCGCTAAGGAAATATAAAATGCTTTAAGGCGGTAATTTAGTCTTTTAGCTCTAGACTAAGTGGACTTTAGGGCTAGCGGGTAGGCCGTTAATTAAAGCTCTTAATTGCTACTGGGGGGCACACTAGCGGGTTAACGGCGAGGCTATATTCTATAGCCGTCGCCGTAGGATTATTAAGGATATAAGACGGCGCGTAAAAGATGGTATAGCAAGAGACAAGAGACAGGCTATTAACCAGCTAGAATAGCTACAAGGTTGGCATTCTTTAGATTGGCTTTATTGACCCGAGGTACGAGTGGTCTATTACTTTTAGGTGTATGGGTGTCCAAATTTTCAAACCCTCGCCAAGCCAGCCTTTGATTGGTTAGAAAAAAAACTTGCGCGCGGTAAGTTATAGCAGAATCCACGTGACGAACATTAAAATATTATGAATATTAAAATATCCTAGTATTGCGCCTTCCTTTTTATTAACACCTCTATTAATACTATAATATATATTATAAATATAGCAGATCCTACTATAATTAAGTGTAGTAAGTGCTATATCTATAAGCCCCGCCTTAACTTTATTAAAGACGGCCCTTTAAATAAGATTTTAAAGCTGTGCTAGTTATATCGGTTAAAGGCGCGTCTTCCCTATATATTACTTCTACTTTTACTTACTTTTCTAGGCCTCTAAATATAATTTAAATAAGCGGAGAGCTCTTATAGAGTTAGGTTCTACTACTAGGAATCGTCCTATAAGGCGCTAGCGAACTATACCACCTAAAAACGATACCGAGAATGCCTTCCTGCCTCGCGGCCAGAATAGTTAAGATACCCCTAAAATAGCTTAACGGCGGAAAATAATTAGGGTAATATAATGGGAGCACCGCATTCTTAATTAATAGGGTAAAGCTTACTCGCCTACTCCTCCGCTATATACTATAGATAAAGCTCTATATAATAGAAGAGGCACTCTAAATGGCCTAAATACGTCCTTACTGGAACTAGCTCCTATACCTACTCTACCGCTAATACCTACCCTACTACTAATACCACCTTCCTTACGGCAAGCTCCCTTGCGGTAAGCTCTAACTACGGCCACACTACTACCCGTTTTGGCTGTTAATTAGGAACGAATTAAGAAGTTTAGGAGTATACTATAGGCTAAATATATGGAGATGTGTAGTTGTTGTAAGGAGCGGTGGTTCTAAATAGGCTTAGCTACGGAGGGTAACAATATAGGTGTATATAAAGCCTATATTAAGGACGCCGATAGCCTTAAAGATCTAACCCTTTCTCCCCTATTTAGTAAAAGTAATAGGCTTAATCTGGGGCCTATTCCTAGCTTCCTACCTATACTTACCGCGGTAGAGGAGCTTCTGATTGCGCGCGTATATATTTATCTATAAGTCGTATGTGTACGCGGCCAGCAATATTGCTATACTGGCTACGTTTGCTACTTTAGCTAGAACATACTAAAGACTTAGAGGTAGCTACCACAGCTACCTACTAAACTCGATATACTGGTCGTAAGGCCTATAGCAGTAGAGGGTGGCAAATACCTAAGTCGGCGGTTTACTAAGCGGTATACTATAAGGCGCTCTGCTATAGCATAGTGGCTTTACTTTCTAAAGGTTAATTATCCTAATTATTATAACGTTAAAATATATAGCACCTGGCTTACTAGCTTACCCGAAAATGGCTCTATATTAGATTAGCTACCTTATATTAATAAGTTAGAGTCTAATTCTAGTGGCCTAACGGCTTACCCTACTGCTCCTGTGCAATATCCTCCTGTTGTTAATCCTCTACCTATTAAGCTTAGTAGTAATATACTAGACAGCGAATTTAATGACGATGTACTAGATACTTTGGTTCCTAATCTAGTGCCTAACCTTAATAAATTAGAACTTTTAGGTCGCGAGGTTTAACACTAATAAGACCTATAAACGGGCCTAGAGGTTTCTACTATGCGGTAAATACCTCTCTCCGAATAATTAGCTAGTTTTATTATGTGCGGCGCCTTTCCTACTCTATTTCCTTATAGTAAAGCCAACTTTAATATACCACGAAGCCGTATAGTTACCCTGGCTGCGTACGCTAAGTATATGCTTAAGTATTAGGATGGTCGGTTTGGCTGCTACCCCTTATTTCGCTACTATATGTTTAATCGGATTATAAGAGAGTAAGCCCTTAATGCTACCCACTTCCTTTATAGCCGATTAAATAAAAATAGTCTATTTTTAGATAAGCTTAGTAATCTTATAAATAGTAGTAGGGGTAGTTAGGTTCTAAATAAGATTATACGGCATGCATAGAAGCTTAAAGGCACCAGGCCCTACTAGAAGTAAAAGAGAAATAAGCTTACGGCTTATACTAAAAATATTAAAAGTGGGTCTCTATTCTTTACACTTAGCGCAGCTAATCTATATTAGTATAATCTATACTCTTATATGCCTCTATTTAACGAATATAAGGCTGCTAATAAGGCTTAACGCTACCGGATTGCTTCTTAAAATCTTAATAATAATCCGTATATTGCTGCTTACTAGCTATATTACCGCTTTAATCTGTTTAGGAAGCACGTACTTATAGGTCTATTTAATAGCACTAACTTTTGGTCCTAATATAAGTAGTAGGTGTGAGGTAGCGGCTATATATATGGCTTTTTATAAAGTTTAATAGCCCTAAGGCCAGATCTGTTAACTAGTAAATTAAGGGCGGCTTTTACTAAGTACTGGGCTGCTTTTATATCCGCAATAAATCCTAATTAATTTAGGCCTCCTAATTTTTGATATCCTTTTGCTCTTAGCTATAAGGAACAGCTTAATACTAGTAAGCTTCTTACCGCCTACCTTAATCGATTTTAACGGCACTATAATTGCACTAAATCTTACTGCTTAAGACTGAAGAAAGGCTCCGCTGGAGTAAAGGAGTGCCGCTTTTACTTTCCACGCTCTCTTTGTAATGAGGCCGCTGTATTAAAGGATTAAAATCCATATCATTAAATGTTCTATCCGTAGCGTAATAATAAGCTTCTTAATAGCTATAATGCAGCTATAATACTGGCGTGGATGGTAAATATTAATACGCCGCCTGCTATAAGTATATTAGTAATAGTTAACTATATAGGCAAATATTGCAGTAAGGAGGAGAAGAAGTTAACTTCCTACTAGGAGTTACTCTAATTAGTATAGCCATACGCTAACAGTCTTTATACCTTTAGTTTGGTAGTAGCTAAGTTTATAAATAAGCTTATTGCTAAACGCGATTAGTTAGCGCAGGAGGTATACTATTTACTTCTTAATATTCCCCTTTCTAAAGGCTTAAGGACTATGGTAGCTTTAGACTGCCGCCAGGAGGACGATTAAAGCGCTATATATAAGCTTATGGATAGGCAACTAAGAGGGTATAGACTGTTTAACTATAAGAAATATAAGCGCCGCCTAGATGGGGTAGAGGATATTACTTTCCTTAATTTTCTACTCTATTTTAATTACTTTACTTATAAGCGTTGACTGAGAGTAAGGCCTTAAGTTATATCGTACTTTCTATAATATAACGGCGATCCTTCCTATCTATAGTATCCTAAGTTCTGCCGTATAAAGCTTATTCTTTATCACCCGTAGAGGGAGTGTAAGGAAGTAGCTACTTATACTAATAGATTTGGGGCCCCTAATTATATGGCTTCCTATTAGGCTTATATTAACTCTTATTAATACCTACCTAACTACTTCTGTAATTAGAAACTAGAGGAAGGTTGCGAAACTATTAATAATATTAATAAGTTTAAGGGCGATTTTGCAGATAACTTAGAGTTATATTAGTCCTTTAAGGCCCTATATACCCGCGTTTAAAATACTAATAGAGTTAAAATTAAGGATCCTAATAGGCTTGGTAATAGGGAGCTTAATTATAACTATGACTAGAGTATATATTGGGGTACGTACCCGCAGCTTAATAAGAGGACTTATTAGTAGGAAGTACGGCTATAGCCTCTACCGTAGAGCCGCCTATCCTAAATAGCAACTCCGTCCTTCTTATAACTAGGTTAGCGTTATATTTATAACATTATAGTTAATTACTACAGGCAGATCTAAGTGGGCCTTAGCCCCTCTCTACTACGGATTAATATTAATGGAGAGGCAGGAACCGGCAAATTATATCTTATTACTGTCCTCTCTACTATGCTCTATAATATGGTAAGGGCTAATAGTAAGCTAATGCTATTAGCTTAAGCGGCCCTTACTAGGGTAGCTGCCTTTAATATTAACGGCAGAACTATATACGATCTATTAAGGTTACTAGTAAATCGCCCGTTTAAGGAATTGCCTGCTGCTAGTCTTACGCCTCTATAGCAAGCTTTTAAGGATATTTACTATCTCGTCCTTAACGAGAAATCTATAATTGGGTAAGTATATCTGGCCTAGATTAATCGCCGCCTCCGTTAGATCTACTCTATACGTAATAACAACTACTTTAGAGGCTTAAACATCTTACTAGTGGGCGATTTCCATTAGCTTCCCCCTATGAATTAGGCGGCCTTATATAGTAATCTACCCGCTAAGCCGTTAGAGCTCGCTAGCTATAGAAAAGGAGCCTATAAGGCAATTAACCGAACTGCTGTCCTAGATTAAGTTATGCGGTAGGGCGGTAATAACGCTAAGAGCTCTGTATTTAGGACCGCCCTTATAGAGCTACGTAGTAATTCTATAAGTAATTTAACCTAGAAGCTTTTTTTAACTAAGTGTAAGCAGGGCCTATCCACTAATAAGGTTGCGGGCTTTAATAACGTAATTCGGCTATATGGCACACGCGCTGCTATAGGTAAGTATAACGCTATTCGGCTTCGCGACCTTTTATAGCTAGTAGTGGCTATTAAGTCAGTTAATACTAGTGTAGGTGTGCGGAAAGTTACTCCTAATTAGTGCGATACTATAGAGAATCTAGCCCTATATATTGGCGTAAAAGTAATGCTAATATAGAATATCTGGGTTAAACTAGGCTTAGTAAACGGTACTACTGGTATAGTTAAAGATATTATATAGAAGGGACACGCGGATATTAAAAAGGATTAGCCTTAGTTACTACTAATTACGGTAGATGGGTATAATGGACCTACCTTATTTACTCGGTAGGATGGTAAGAAAGTTATCCCTATATTTTCCGTGCTTTATAAGTAGGAGGGTATAAAAGGCTCTTGCTTACGGCGTTAATTTCTAATTACTCTAGCTTTTGCTCTTACCGTATATAAAAGCTAGGGCCTAATACTTAACTAGGTGGTTCTAGATATTAAAGAAAAGGATAAGATAGCTAGGCTAACCTATATAGCAATCTTACGAGTTAAGAAGCTTTTAGGGCTTATATTCGAACGTGGGTTTAATATAGAATAATTTTAGTTATTTATAAGTAAGACTAAAGAGGTATAATAAGAAGATTTTGCATAGAGGTAGTAGTAACTACTCGTAAACGACTTTTCCTAATTAGGAAATTATATACTAGCTTGGAGGTAAGCGGAGAATATAGCATTTATCTTGGTTTCCTAACTTTTAAACAGCTTAACCGCGAAATCCAATTTTCTAAATTTTAATCCCCCTATCTGTCCTACCTTTTTACCGCTTTTAGAGCTGTTAGATATACATATAATAGTATATAGGGAGAATTGGCAGTATTGCCGGATTAATATTGCTGCTGTCTGTAGCGTTAATTGATTTTTAGAATTTTTTAAATTTTTTTTAAAGGGCGGAAATGTCGCTTATATAAGGAGTTACGTAACCTCCGAGAATATATACTACTTAGGACCGCATATTAGCAGCTATGACTTCTCTATACTATAGTTAAGATTTTATATATACCGCACCTAGAGCTGCTTAAAATAACTATTACCTATAGATCTGCCAATTTATAAATTAAAAATTAGACGTGGTTAGAGCTGTTAGTAGGGGTTATTAATTGCGCTCTCTGTAATAAAATCTAACTAACAAATAAACTAACGAATTAAATTAAAAGTTTAGAACGTCTAAATAAGGTTCTGCTAAGACGCTAGCTGGACCTTAACCTAGACCCTTCCTAACCTATTAAATTCTAAAAATGATAACCTCTACCGAATTAAAAATTAACCTTATCCTTAACAAGCCATTTAATTAGATTTAATGGTTCTTTATTATCTAAGACATAGCTAAAACTAATAAGGTATAGTAGTATATTGACCTATCTAAGAAGAAAGACGATCTTCTAAAGCTAGAACTACCAAGTTGGCCTACACTAAGGGATATACTACCTACGGCTATATTAATAGCAAAGCTAGACCTGAATTAGCTTACTGCCTATAACTAGCTCTACGCTAAATATAAGGATAATTTACGCGTACACTAGAAGCAAAAACAGGCTATAAATAATATCAATAACTATATTGTTTGCACTATATGGGTAGCCTACCTTTTACTTATCAACAGCCTTAGTAGTTAGTTATATTAAATATTTAAGGCGTCTCTACTACTGTAGTAGCCACTACAGTGACAGAGACACCCTATATTTTGGTAAGTAATTAAGCCCATCTTATACGAGAATCTTATGCTTATTAGTACTTACCAAATCACATGCTTATAGGGCCTCCTCCTGTCTATAAATACTCCCTTCTCTATACCTTCCTTTCTTCTTTTCTTCTTCCTTATAAGAGCTAGAGGTGCTCTAATACCTCTCCCTAGTCCCCACTAAGGGATCTATTAGTTAATATGGCGATATAGATAGTATCTAATAAGGAGACGGGTAAGAGAGGAGATAGGAAGGACGGAGGGGCGTCCAGTAGGTGTTAGTCGAGCAACGTTAATATCTATATTATGGCTGCCTAATCTCCCGTTTACAGGCCTCCTCCTATTTATAAATACTCCCTCTTTTATACCTTCCTCTCCTCTTCTTTCTTCTTCCTTATAAGAGCTAGAGGTGCTCTAATACCCCTCCCTAGTCCCCACTAAGGGATTTATTGGTTAATGTGGTGATATAGACAGTATCTAATAAGGAGATAGGTAAGAGAGGAGTTAGGAAGGACGGAGGGGCGTCCGGTAGGTATTAGTTGAGCAACGTTAATATCTATATTATAGCTGCCTAATCTCCTATTTGCAGGCCTCCTTCTGTCTATAAATACTCCCTCCTTTACACCTTCCTCTTTTCTTTTTTCTTCTTCCTTATAAGAGCTAGAGGCGCTCTAATACCCCTCCCTAGTCTCTACTAAGGGATCTATTAGTTAATATGGCGATATAGATAGCATCGGATGAGGAGATGGGTAAGAGAGGAGACAGGAAGGACGGAGGAACCTCTGGTAGGTGTCAGTCGAGTAACGTTAACGGCGGTTTTTATTACCCAAAAATTGCGTTATATAACGACAATTGGGAACGCAAGGCGCCTTAACCTTACTACTACTTCTAAATTAAGTAAAAGCTCTATATAGGGGGGTCCCAGGGGGTCTCCCCCTGGAAAACCTTATCTCTATATATATTAATTAAAGTCTATATAATAAAGCTCTAAATTAAAGCTTTAGGTTAATTGATTGGCTTATTACTTATAACCTCGGGTTAAAATTTTCGTTAGGGGGCTAACGATCCGCATGTTAAGAATATCTAGAGCAGGGGAGGCTCCCTCTTAAGTAGTAGATAATACCTATTTTACTATAGTAACCGAGACGCCTTAATGTAGGACTATACTAGTGACTGAGACGTCTTAATATAGGACTGCACTGCAGTAACTAAGACGCCTTAATATATAACTGCACTATAGTAACCGAGACGCCTTAATATAGAACTGCACTACAGTAACCAAAACGCCTTAATATACGACTGCACTGTATTAACTGAGACGCCTTAATATAGGACTATACTATAGTAACTAAGACGTCTTAATATAGGACTGCACTATAGCAACTAAGACGCCTTAATATAGGAATAAAGCCCATTTAGGTGTTGTAAATTCAGAGTAACATTACGCGACCGTCTAGAAGTACCGATCTAACATAAATTATATACCTTTTCGCCCAAAATCGCGTGCGAAAGTACTTGGGGGCGGTCACTGCGCGACCTCGTGCGGGGTTTGGGCGCGTTATTAGCAGGGGTGGCCCTAACCTCGTATTAACCCGGGTCGTAACCGCGCCAAATCAGCCCCCCCGATATGTGATAGATATGTAGGTTAACGGCTAAGGCGCTAGTAGTAAGCGAGGCAGAATATAGCAGTATTGTAGTAGAATTTGGTAGGTAACGCGCCTAGCGCCGTTATAGATACTACTATTAATATTTAAAGCTTTATATTTAAAGGTTACGTAATAGCGATACCTAGTTAAAAATTATTAAAAATATGGTTAAGTTAATTGACCTAGCCGGACAGGCAGTTAAACAGGACCCCCCTGTAGGAGTAGAGGTACTTGTTAGATTAGGCACAGTTCACCTTCTAGGTTGGCGATTTTTGCTAAAATCGCGGCTAACGCGAGGACTCCACCTAGCCAGATAGGGGCTTGACTTTTGGCTGCTAAGACCACCCGCCTGCCTAAAATCTACCTGGAGCGACTCCTACCAGGTGGGACCAGGTGGCTTTTTTGACCACCCACCTGGCCAATTTGACCTGGTCAAAAAAGGTTACCAAACAAGCCCTTAATCTCAGCGAAAATAATCCATAATAGACTTTGGATTCTGTATTGAAGTGGAAACGAGACCTAGGAGTTGAGATGCTTCTTACATGCACACTGGGCGTCATTTAGAAGTTCTGGAAAAACCAAAGATCCTAGGAGATTATTCCCTTGCGGCATGCCATATTCTCACCGAATAGCCTTACCTCCCAACCAAAAGCCAGTCCAGGACATGTTCCAGTCATTCCCCATCCTACGCCAAATACTGCTACACCGAGCACGAACTTCCAATCTGTCGAACGGAGTCTGGGTGTCTCAGTTACCTAATACTGTCTCAGTTGCCTGTACCCCTCTCCCCCCATATATATAGCCTCTATTTCTTCATAGATCAATCTTTACACGAGTCCTCATTTTCAGATCTCATTTTCAGGTTGACACAATCCGTATCTTTGATCGTCTTCGTTGGCAATTCGAAACGGGTATTGAGAGAAGGCGGGTTACTGAAACCTCGTAGTCGTATTTCGATCAAATTCGGTGCCACGCCGAAAAGAATCACCAAGCCAGACAGGAACTGAGCAGCGGTTCTTGCGGAGAGTCTGGTTGTGTTTCTCGGCGCTCAATGTAATGTTGGCGATTAGTCGAGGAATGGCTTGGACCGCGATGATCGTGGCTGCTACGAGGACCAGGAGTGAAGTGACGGTCGAAGTGGATGGATATGTTGGAGCGTAGCATGGAACTTCTCGAGGACAGACGTCGTTTGGGAGGATGAACGAGGTGACGGGTTATCATTGCCACCGGCAAGAAAGTCGTCACTGCAATGGAAGAACGACCACTGAGCCGTGAGGGTCTGCAGAGCATGTGTCCATAGGTACAGCCGTTCGATATCTTGACCCATCGTTAGCACCTCTTAGGAACAAAGGAAAGGACTCATTCTCACCTTTGCTCCTATTCCGGTGAGTGCGCCTACTCCGACTATTACAATAACGGACGGTAGTGCAGAAGGGAGTGGAGGCTCTGGTAGAAAGATCTTCAGCGGCAAGAAACTCGTAGCCATGCCAGCAAAGAAGGGCACAGCTGATTAGGCTTTGACTACAGACTTAGAAGAAAACGTACCATTCAAAGGACCAAGACCATCACCCGTTTCGTCTTTACACATCTCCGCTGGTCCGGCCAACCCATCTGGAGGAACCAAGCTGTGCAACCTTTAAACCAGGACGCCAACTATTGAACTTGGGTAGCGAATCTGGCTTTGTTCCTAAGACCATCCGATCCTACCTCTCTTCGGAAACCCACCTTCCGGCCTTTGAGTTTTGTTACGAACATGGAAGAAATGTGTACCATCCGAAGAAGTAGTTGGGCCAAGTTCTAGGGCGGGCTGTAGATTGGACACGGTGCTCTCTGTCTTGCTGAAAAATCTCTTGAATACTTGATAGAATCTTTAGAACTACCGAGTGTGTCTCAGGATTGTCGAAGTGACGGTGGTGGTTGTACTCTAGTTTATGCTTGCCCACTCCAATGTCTTGAGCTCATTTAATCAGTAGCTGCTTGTCAGCTTCGCACCAACCAAACGACAATGGAGCGCGACTCGACTCCAAAGTCCCTGTAGGAATCCACCCTATCGATGACATCCAGGCATATACTGACAAGGCCAGCCAACCCCGCGATTCCACTAGCTACTCTCGAAAAGGCTGTGGAGGGCAAGCGCGGCTGATGCCTAGGAGCTTCGTAGAGAGCCTCTAGCAGAGCTTCGGGGTCGCAGCTCGGCGTGGTCACGGAAATACTCGGCGTGGTCAGAACTTTGAGTTTAACTTTCTGACCATGCGCAGCTTCTAGCAGAGCTTCTGGTAGAGCCTTTGGTAGAGCCTCTGACTCAGTTTTGGCGCGTGCTGTATTTAATTGAGAGTCTACTAATCTATAATAATTCTAGCTTGAAGCTAGACTCTATAATTAATTTCTCTAGCTACCAAAGCTCTACACGGAGCTCTAGCGGAGCTTTACACGGAGCTTTTTATCTACTATAATGTCTACATAAATCGGTTTAACCCAATTTTTACCGGGTCGGGTCACATTTTTAATGGGTTGAGTCTGACCAGGTCAGGACCATCAACGGGTTTAGACTCACCCGCCAAGAACCTCGGTGGGTATTACCTCACTCATTGTGACGTCTAGTTCCTATATATATTAGCGTTAGGCTATATAAAACCATTAAGCCTCAATCGGCAGGAGATTGATGTCGAAATAAACGAAACTTTGAGGTGGATTTTGTATTAACCGCCTTTTGAAACCTAACCTAACCGTTGACATTACTGCCTGACGACAGAAGATGTTGCAGAGGAACGATGGCTCGGTTTGATAAGCCCTAATACTTGAGGTAATCCTTGCTGCCTTTGCACAATGGCCCATAATTTAAGGAGATTTGGGTAAAATGTTTTCGGCATAGGTCGACGAAGGAGATGAGCCTTACCATGGCATGTCAAGCGTGCTCCTACTAGCAAATACGTTCAAATGTCGGAAGAATTATCATGCCTCGTGATCTGCGTGCTACCAAATCCCCTAATAGGGTATAGCTTCCCCATATCAACATGCAGGCAACCACAGCCCGCAAGGTACTTAAACTTCCTCAACCTCAGTGTCACACCTCTCCCCTGCTAGACATCCCACAAATTTTCTTCCTTACACTGCTTGGAACCCCTAGCTCTTTCCATCATGGAACTCAGCAAAGCTTCTGAGCCCCACAAAGCTTTTAAGTCGCCCGACACTCTAAGCAAACCACCTCTCCCGACTTCTTGTCCAACTGTAAGAGCTTTAACTTGCCTGTGCACTAAAAGGGACACTGTCTAACCGTCTAACAGTGCAAAGATATCCATATCATTGGATATAAGCGAGTTCCCCTCAGTCAAGACGATGATGTTCCAACACTTGCCCGAAATACTCTAAACACCGCCATCGACGCTGCGGTGTTAGACCAAACTGGAGAGCCCGCGGCATTCGGGAACCCATTGGGTCTACAGCTTCTTAAGGAAAGAGATAGCTTGGGTTCAAGACTAGATCGGATGGAGGCACAGCTTGTTGCACAAAATGAAGAGATTGCGGCAAACAAGAAAGAGATAGGGGCACACAAGGAAAAGTTCGCAGAACTGGAGGAAGGGATTGTTGCACTGGAGGAAGAAGTTGCGCGTCTCAAGTTAGAGAATATCGTACTTCAGGAGGGGGCGGGTCAGTCTGAGAGGCGCATTCAATTTCTCTGCGCGAACAGCAAGGAATATATCCAGTCGCGCCACGAGTTCCTCGACAGGTATAAAGAAAGAATGGGCGGTCTCAATTAGAGTAGGAAGGCGTGCTGCTGTCACTAACACTGGCCTCTTGTTGACCTGGAGCATGTCTGCCCGGTGGCTTGACTGTATCAAGACTAGATTTGAATCCTTCGTAGACTTCAATCCTGTTGCCTACCTTGCTGCCTACCTACCCAGTGTATATATAGAAGCCCTAGAGCCACCGTTAATGGACAGACATCTCAACCAGGATCTCCCCTTTGAGAGGTATCTAGGGGTCTTTGCACTAAAATGAATACTTCGCTTAGACTACAGATCTTCTGAAGTTGGATACAGTAAAGACGCTTCATTAAAGAAACAGGGGTTTATAAAGCTCATTCTTGCAATCACAAGGATTTGATATACAGCAGTATTTTCTCAATAGGTAATTATCCGAATTAGCGCTTCAGGATTCCAATCAGTCGGGAAGCTCTGCTTCGTTCCAGTCTTGCCTAGGCGGGGCGAGGAAAGTGACAGCAATAGCCTGCATAATTTGCACACACACCAGAGGACGGTCGACTGATATCGAAATTTGCTACTAGTAACGTGGTGATTTAAGATTGCAGGCAGTGCGACTCTCGAGCGGACGCCGGCCGCAACTTCATCCGGTGGTTAACAGACACATCTAGGTGATACGGCGATATTGTGATACGCAGAAGTGAGCCGGATAGCCATCAAACGGTTCCATGCCTAACCGTATTAACCTCAGATATCATTATCCAACCCTTCTACAGTCTTAGTCTTCCGCCCGACCGCCATAGACGCCGCCATCCAAGATCCATTGCTCATTGTCGCCATTGTCATCCTGCACTCTTCGCCACGTCTGCTTCTTCTCCCTCTCAGCCCCCTTCCCTTTCGGATCAATCTTTGCAACAGGCCTGATCAAGGACCCTAGTAAGGGATTCCGACTAAACGCACCACCTCCAGTCTTTGAAGCCTCCGCGTCTTGCGGCTGGCTGCCAAAGTTCTCATCCTCACTCTCAGGCGTTTTCGGTCTTTCAGCCGCCGCCATACGCCTCACGACCTTGCCTCCTACAAGGTCAATCGACGCAACAACTTTTCTCTTCTCATACTCCGGCCGCGCATTCCATTCTTGCTCTCGTAGCACCTTCTGTTGCCGCTTTAACTGCAACGCGCGCTCCTGAGGACTCGCCCACATGCTCTGTCCTGCTGTTGGGGTCTCAAAATCCGCAGCTTCGTCGTGAACTCGAGTTCTACGCGCATTCTGTGCTTGAAACGTCAGAAGCTTGTCGCGATGCTGTTTCGCAGCCACTAGTTTCTCGGTCTCAGAGTCCGATGTTGGAGCAGAGGAGAGGGGAGTAGATTGCGAAGTAAAAGGCCGCGGAGCCTTAGAAATCTCCGCCCGCTTCTGGCTGGCGTTGTTTACGGCCATCTTCTCTTTCCCGCGCTCTTCGCGTAGAATGCGGACCATTGACTGTATCTCGCCTGCACTTAGTAGCGGGCGAGAGCAAAACGTGCAAGGCCCCAGACCTTCCTTAACGCAGATAATTTTGCCGCAGTTGAGGCAATTGGGTGCAGCCTCAAGGAGTGGGTGACGGGTGGCCATGCAGTTGCAACGACGCTTGGAATTATCTTGTGAAGAAGAGAGGCTCGGGTTTGTCTGGATCTCCAGGGCGCGGATGGCAGAATCCAAATCATTGATTATAGAGGATGCCCCGTGCATGGAGGTTCCGCCCGATATATTAATTTTAGCCTTGGCTTTTAGGGCCGGTGATGCAGTCCTAGATGCATTTCGAGAGGGTATAGCATCAGATATTAGCAGGCCCGCAGCAGACGGTGGCGGTTTTGGACTAGGTATAGGGCTACTTGAAGTGGAGCTTGGTTGCTCTAATGGAACTTGTAACGCATCCGGCTTTTCGTGCAATGCTAATGCATTTGCCTTATGAGACTTTGAGCTCCCCGCGACGTAGTCTTCCTCATCCTTCTTGACATATCCACCTGAAGTATCACCATAATTATCGGGCCGGCGAGGTTCCGGAAGTTTACCTAGCCCACCGACTCTCTTCTTGCGCTGTTTCGGTTTAGGAACCCCGGACAAGTTATTTGAAGGCTCACTCTGCTCGCTCGGCATAGATTGCTTGGGTGGCGCACCCTTGAGACGGTCATTGAAAGATGTGATGAACTCTAGAGCTTGGGGCTCGTCTCCGAGAAGGTTTTGGAGTTCTTCTGCAGCTATGTGCCTAGGCAAACTAGCTGTGTGCGCGACTAACTGCTTAGCTGAATCCTCGTCAATGCCTAGAAGGCGGGATAGCTGGGGCACCGCCCAGCTTGCCAAATCCATGATACCCACTAGGGCACGAATGGATGTTATAGAGGGCTTGTTACGGGCAAATTTAAGCTTTCTGACTATTAGCCCCAGTTGAAGCAAAGGTATTGAAGAGAAAACAACGAAGGCGGATGGCGGGCTTGATGTCGAGGGGAGCTTCTATTCTGCAGAAAGCATCACTTACTACGGTATCAGGCATAAGTTTCGTTAGTATGCGTGGAGCTTGGCAAAAGGATTCCTTTTTTCTTATTGGCTACTTTAAAAGATTATCGCGCATCGTTGGTCAGGTGGCCTGTCTTATCCTTGTCGATGGTGTACAAACGAAACTTAATTATGCCTGATACCGTAGTAATAGGTAGTGCCCGCGTCTACCCGATGTCGCCAAGAAATTGGTTTTCCGAGAGATCTCCAATACTCTTAGCCTATACGTCTCTTTTGTCATAAAGACGCAACACAACATGGCTACAGACGTTGCCCTCGAGACCACCATAGTAAGACCAGTTACTCTATTCCGTCTCTATCTCACTCACAACTCTGCAGGGTACGATAACCGTCGAACTCTACAACAACCACGCGCCGAAAACCTGCGAGAACTTCACAACACTTGCCCAACGCGGCTACTACAACGGCATAATCTTCCATCGCATAATTCCAAACTTCATGGTTCAAACGGGCGATCCGACTGGCACCGGCCGTGGCGGCTCCTCTATTTACGGTGACAAATTCGAAGACGAGATTCACCCAGAATTGAAACATACCGGAGCCGGCATCCTAAGCATGGCAAATAGTGGACCAAACACGAACGGGAGCCAATTCTTCATTACGCTGGCGCCCACACCGTGGCTGGATGGGAAGCACACTATTTTTGGGAGGGTGAAGGGGGGTATTAGGGTGCTGCAGCGGATGGGGTTAGTAAAGACTGGAGCGGAGGATAGGCCGACAGAGGAGGTGAAGATTGTAAAAGCTAGGATTGTAGAACAAGAAGAGCAAATATGATTGTGTACGGATGGCATGACCAGTGGCTAGAACCCCATGCCGATATCTAAGAAGAGGTTGCACCGCCAATTAGCAGCTTTTTGGACTGGAAGCTGTGGACGGAGCTTGGCGATCTATCAGATTCAGATAGATAAATGAGCACCGAGTCAGCATGAAAGATCGACGGCCAGAATAGCCATGAAGATTAGGAGGTTCAAGGAACAGTGTTTCTGAAGAGAGTAGTGCACATGAATGTCCTTGAATTACTCGAGGTGATATTATCATTATCTCTTAACGTGAGTTTACCAAAAATTTGATCATACAATTTGAAAATCGCTGAAGCAGAAAAAAGTATCATCCAAAAATCTCCACCCCTTCATATTACAATGGTCCATTTGGATGTATCAAGACCTTGGTATATCCGTCTATCCTCTTGTCAAACTTCTCGTATGCTCCCGGCGCATTGTCAATGTTAATCTCATGAGAAACAACAAATGATGGCTTAACCCTCCCTGAAATGATCAAGCCTCTCAAATAGCGGTTTTAGGATTTGACATTGCACTAGCCCGCACTCAGGGAGAGGCCCTTTTGAAAGATTTCAGCAATAACCCTAACCTCGAAGAATATGCAACACACCTTCTCGAACAACTTCCCAAAAGATATCAGTATCTGGCCTTCTTTACTCTGCGCGTCTGGGGCGCCGGGGTCCGCCGGCACATAACCCTGGAATTCCCAGCCCCCCAGTCAGACACGTTATCTTAATTGATCAAGTACAACATTCGGCTTCTCTTTACTTCCCGAAGAATCTACGGCTTGATAACCCACCGCATCGACCGCCCGATCAATCGTCCCGTCATTCATCTTGATGATTTGATCCACAGAATCACTCTTCGTAAAATCCACCGGCATACACCTAATTTCCTTCGCTTCCTTCAACCGCTCCGGCACCTTGTTCACGACAAATATTCTGTTCGCATCGCGGATGACAGCACTATACGCCGCCATCAACCCAACGGGCCTCGCTCCAAACACTGCCACGCTCTCTCCGGGCCCGAACCCAGCCAGCACCAGCCCATGCCAACCTGTTGGGAAAATATTCGCCAGTAGCGCAAAATACGCCTCGTGCTCCTTTTCCCTCCGGTAGCTTCAGCGCATTGAATGCCACATACGGGACACGCAAATACTGCTCCCGCCCACCCTGATACGGGCCCGTGGCCACACAACCGTACGCACCGCCTGCGAAGCCCGGGTTCACTCCCGTGCAGAAGGCCGTGCGGCCCTCCTCACAGTTACGGCAGCGTCCATCGGCAACATTGAATGGAAGCACAATGCGGTCGCCTTTTTGAGGAGGGTTACTCCTGGTCCAGTTTCAATCACAACACCTGCTTCAGCGGCGGTGCGGTCCTGGTACATATGGAGGTCGGAGCCGCAGATTGCTGTGGTGGTTAGCATTGGTCAGCGTCTAGATGTTTACGAGAATTGGCGAAGGGAAGAGAAAGAGACTACCGGCTGTTGTGACTTTGATGATTGCATCATTCGGATGCTGGATCGTCGGCGCTTCAATCTCCTTCACAGAGACCCTGATAGGACCTTCGTAATGTACAGCTTTCGTCTTGCTTGGACTTATTTTCGCATTCGAATTACCTGTATCTCCTGATGTCCCGTTAACATTAGGTTCGAGGGGAGGTAGAACATTGGCGTCTCCCAATCACACTTTTAACTGAAATCCAGTTATTGCTATTTCCTTTCACTTTTTTTCTCTTATGCGTTAACTGCTACCCGGAGACTGCGGTATGATGTAGGGGAGTCTGAGGCTGGTTGAATATTTTTGGATGGAATATGACAGCGGCATACTCTGGGGTAGCGTCAGGAGGCTGTAGATCATTGTGGAGTGCAGCTTTCGGCAGGGGGGATGGCAAGGATATTGATTTGCCATATTTGATGCAGGCTCCATAACATCCCTGGCGGTCATCGGCGTCCGTCGAAGGCCTTAGCCAAACATAGACAGACTCCGTTGGATTATCCGGAGACTCTTCCGTTTCTATGATATTTCTTGGGAAGCCCACAATCAGGTATTCGAGACGCCGTGACAGCTACCGAACAGCTACCGAACAGTTACGGAACAGTATTCGAATAGCTATCATCAAACCACCGGAAGACCTGTGACGCAATGCGTCTGACATTATCCTTCTCGACTCTTGTCTGTAAAGTCTATCAGAAAATACACATTTTATGAAGGAGAGTTAGCTCTACCACGATACCAATGTGAGAACATTGTTCAATGGAGCCAAAATCTAAGCACGTACAGTCTGTTGAACACTACCTAAAAACCTCGTTCTAAATAATTTCTCCTCTAGGGCCTTAAGCATAATTCCTCAAGCATCTAAATAAGGAGAGTCTATATAGAAGACAAAAGAGTGCTGCATCTCCGTCCTGTGCCATACAATCTCCTTTTCTCCCGCATCACTTCCACCTCTTCAATTAGCCCATAATCATTCGTCTTATTCGCTCACTCCCCCTACAGAACAGCTTCAATTTTCACTTGATTCCAATCCTTCTCCTCCATCTCTTTCTCCGCCATCTGTCTTCCTATCCCTGCATCCAAAACTCTCGCCAACGGCCTATAATTCTCCTCCTCAATCTTTGCCAAAACACTCTCCCCGCCAACCTTCTCCCCCATCCCAAACAGCTCCTGAAAACACATAATCAACGGCCGCCACTTCCCCGGATCCACCCGGTTCGCAAACCCCTCACATGTGTCTTCAACACCCTCACATCCAACGCCACGACCCCCAACCCGGCCTCCGCCCCCGGCATAAACTCATACACGCCCACAAGCTCGCACTCCATCTGCGCTGCACACTCCCCCACCCTCGACGGCGCAACGACCTCACTCGCAACAGCCGTCAGACCAGCCCGGGCAAACTTATCCGCCACATACTCGTACCCGTTCGCGCGCTTGAAGCCGCCGTACATGCCACGCTGTGCGGCCATCGCCTCGCGGTTGCCCGTCGTGCGTGCGAGGCGATTCACGGCCGGCGCGAGGTCTGCGGAGGGCAGATTCAGCACGCATTCGCGCGTGCGGGTGAGATTGATGACGGTTTGGGAGACCCTGCCGAGGCCGAGCATGCAGCGGTTGCCGAGCCACCACGCGGACGACATAGGGGCGATGTTGGTTGTGCCGTCGGGATTCGTGGTTGATATGAGGACAACGGGAGTGCCCCAGTAGAATATGGCCGGGGAGATGGTTGTGTGGGTGTTGGCGGCCATTGTGGTAGGAGTCGTTGGTTTCGAGGACGATAATAATAACGAGAATGGTGAAGCGTTAGAGGCAATGTATAGAGATTGATAATATGCAATGGGAGTCCTTAGATGCTGAGGACCTGAATCCGCGAGTGCTGAGGCTCCATTTATACCCAAGCTGCCATGTATTTGCGCTGCCAGCTCGAAATCGTATCTTAAAGCTTGTACCTCTCTTACCACCAAGCTCACCCAGGCTATACCACAAGTGAGAGATCCAAGACTACCAAATGCTCTGAAAGTGCCCAATCGCGGCGCTCCAACGCTACCCACAGCCCTCTCGATGTCTTCAGAAGAGTCATACTTCTATCCCGTCAACCGGAATTTGAGGCTATATATTGTCCTGGTCTTTTTGGTGCCAATTAGTGGTCAACATATCCATTCCCATCAACTTCCGCATCATCTCCGGATCTCCTTTTATAATCTTTAACTCCTCGGAAGTATCAAAGCCACAATGAATCCGCGATTACTCAGGCATGCCCAACAGTTAAGACATGAGGAATGCACTTCCCAGGCTGACATGATGGCAGTGGAACGTTTTGGTAGGCTGAAACAAAACGCTAAGCGCTGATTGGTCATATCCAAAGCAACACCTGATCCCGCCTCCCTGACCACTTTTATGCTCCACGAAGAGTAATTACTCCCAGAAAATACAGCCATTAATGGCGCTAAAAGTGGGTTTGTGTTGCTGCCGACTGTGCTGTACACCAATCATCCGCCAATTCACCGGAGGCATCCGCGAAGCCCACCGAGAATCACAGAAGTAAGAACCCGGTAGGAACATCCATTGAAGAGTCATTTTATTGAAACCAATATCTGTTTGATGCGCCTCTCCGAATTCCCAGATTTATTACCAATCACTATATCTTCTCGCAGCATTTTCGCATATATTACCACGATCGCCGCCAGTGGTATAGGAAGGACAAATAAAAGGAAAGAGAAAGCCAAAGGCCACCCATCGCTAAACAGTTCATCTACCGTTAATTCACAACTGAGTTACAGAGGAGGGAAGAATCACCGCTTCTTCTCCCATCTCATATGCGAACCTATACAACCTCTAGTTAGAATTTGATGGCATTTATATGCGTAGTGCTCACCTAGCAAATGCAATGCTCATCTTTGCCAGCCCATGTTCAATATTCAATCGAACCAAATAGTGACATTCCCGGCAGCCTTGGAGCCGACGCAATGCGGTGTTCCATCTGGAGAGTAATGACAAGTACCGTACCAGAGCTTCCACAGACTGCAACCAGCCCCCAATATTGGTCGTTATCACAGAGTAAGATTTGAGAATTTCCAATGTCGCAAGAATAAGTTCCTGGGATACAGCCAGCGGCAGCATCGCGTTTGTCTAGAGATGTAGCAGTGACACCCCTGGCGGCGTTGTTGTTGATACAGAACGGCATTTCACCAGCAGAGTACATACAATGATGACCATATCCACGGAATCCAGCCGTTTCCCACGAGCTGTTATCATCGCAGGTCAAGATCTGAGAATCGTTGCTCTAGCAATGCTGGGTTGCAGGGACACAATCGTCGGCAGTAGCACGTTTATCAAGAGACTTGGCAACTGACGTACTAGCGACACCGCCTGAAGCGACTTTATTGCTAGTGCACCAAGCCCACCCAGAGCCGACAGGCGGTTGAAACTTGGAGACTACTCAGCGTATCGCACACTAGGACCAAGTTCTTGTAGTCGCAAAAGTTCCGGGAATGCATCTATCATTAGAAGTGGGCTCTCTGCCGCGTTGACCAAGATATTTGGCAGCTGGTGTGCTGACCGCATTGCATGCCATGGCTTTTAGGGGCTGGCAGAAAACTTGTTCGTTGTTATCGATGCAATAACCTGGATTGCAAGTGGCTGAAAGTTGATAATTACCCTGGCCGTCACATGTCAGGATTGACTGAGAGTTTGGAGAGCAGAAGAACGTTCCGGAGATGCAACCTTCGTCGGAAGACGACCCTTTTCCACGTTCATCAAGAGACCTGATGGTGGGCTCGCTGAATACTTTATCTGCTGCAATTTCCCCTTGTAGCAGAACACGCGCCCATTGTCGAAGACGCAGTAGCCTGGGGTGCAGGAGGCCGAAAGCACGCAATTGCTCTGCGCATTGCATACTAGAATGGATTCATAGTCGTCAGTGCAGGCATAAGTCCCGGGGATGCAGCCATCATTAGGGGAGACATCTTTGCCGCGCTGATCAATAGTCGTGGGGACAGTATCTCTTGCGGTAACAGGCATTCCACTTGCATTGCTCTTTTTATTGCAAATGCAAAATGCGCTATCGCCTTCAGTAATATGGCTGTCATCTACGAACGTGTTGCCAGAAAGTTGGCAGCAACCATAATTACCACAGTCCGCTGAGACTAACCATTGGTTTTCAGAATTGCACGCGTATGCAAAACGGTTGTAGGGGCATGAGTATTTCCCAGGTACGCACCAACCCTGCTCTATTTGGTGGAGCGAGAAGTCGGTAATAGGATCACTGGATGCGTGGTCTGCAACACCCCTAGTAGCTGGCTTGCTAGGACACTGGCAGAACGCGGTAGCGGCTTTGGTGATCCCGTCGTCCACAAAAGTGTTGCTAGAAAGGTGACAGCATTGAGAGCGTCCACAATGTGATGACCTTACCCAATCATGTTCAGAATTACACACATACATAAATTGCCCCTCTACGCACGTGTAGAGCCCAGCATAGCATTGGCTTTGGGGGGGTTGACCAAAATCTGTAAAGTCGGTGGTGGGATTGCTGGCAACATCCTCTCTGACAGCAACGTCGAAGGAATTATCGGCCAAAATACCTCCAGTGAGAGAACCACTGTCGGCAGAATCGTGGGCTTTCGCGCATTGGCAGAATGCGGTGTCGCCTTGAAGAACACCGTGACTGTCTTCATAGACGGTACCACCAGAGATGACAACCTTCCGCACAATTACAGTTAGCACCGAGTTGCCAATTTGACTGATCATCGCAGACTTCGATTAGTCCATGGTGGGGCCCGCCGGAATATGTGTCGCATGGGTATTTTGAAGGAAGGCAGTCGTCGCACTGGGTAGTGCGTTCTGATGGAGTTTCTGGTGAGGAAGAGGCCTCAATACGACCATTTTTGGCATCGCAGAAGGCTCTATCGGCCTCTGGAACCCCATTCCTATCTATGAGCTGGTTGCCATCAAGACGACAAAAGATTCCAACGCAACCAGCAGATCCTATCCATGTACCTGTGGCATCCCAGACTGCGAAGAGCTGGGAGTCGATGTCGGGATAGTATTTGCCGCATGTGTATTTGCCTGGGGCGCATCCGTCATTTTGAGTGAGGCCTTCGAAAGGCGAACGGTCGATTACATCACGAGCAATAGCGTTGGTGCGAGTATCGAGAGAAGTCGGGACGTCGATGGCAGAAGCGCTGAGGGCTGCAATGGCCACGGTAGCCGAAAGGAGGAGATGCATGGTTGAGATGCTAAGGTGGGTAGGTGAATATCTAAGGGGGCTTGGCTTTGAGGCCGGTGGAGCTTCGTTGGTCGAGGTGCCTGAAGTGGCTTCCGAAGCCTTAGAGGCTCGGAGGTTAAGAGAATTTAAGGGCTGAATCAGTAACGTGGCTAGTAGGGTAAACAGGGCGATGGTTCTTGTAACTTACTCTAGCTTGTAGATACGAGGCTGGTGGGCTGTTCGAATGAAAGATGAGAGACTCTATATTGGCTAGTTGAAGCCTCAGGTGCTTCTGAGATCCGTCAGTTGCGACTAGCAGGAGCTAGGGCAAAGAACAAGAGAAGCGACCTACTTTTGAAACCTCAAAGAAGGCAATTGATGTCGTGAGGTAGAAGAGAGGATAGTTGAAGGAAGAGGACGGCTGGAGGAAGAAAATGAGGGAAGAAATGTGAGCTTGCTAGGAGGTAGATATATTTCATAAAGTTAGATCTATAAGACGCCTATTATAGGCTCCGTATTAAAGAAGGGGATAAGTAAAAGACCGCTTTTAAGACCCAATATAGTCACTTTAAGTATCTAGTAATGCCTTTCGGGCTAGCCAATACGCCTATAACATTCTAATCGTACATTTATAGAGCCTTAAGGGGACTAGTTAACCGCATATGCGTTATCTATTTAGATAACATCTTAATCTACTTAAAAGACGAGGATTAACACGAGCAATACATCCGCAAAGTGCTAGAACGTTTGGATAATTAGGGCCTCTACGCTAAGGCGTCAAAGTATATCTTTAACACCAAGCAGGTCGAGTTCCTAGGGTACATGTAACCGACTACCGGTGCTCTGCTGAGCCTACCCTTGACTCACTCAACGACTCGCTCAACTTGACTCGTTCACCGACTCGAGCCACCGACTCGACCACTGACTCGACCACTGACTCGGTCGATGACTCGGTCAATTGACCCTTTCTTATCTCATTATCTATACCTTCCTCATGTATATATATAGACCCTTTAGACCTCCATTTACAATCAAGTCGCTCATTCAATTCTCCCACACTGCAAAGCTTACAGTACATTATAACGCCTATGGGTATAGTTATAGACCTAGTAAGGGTGCAGATAATTTAGGAGTGGCCGGAGCCAAAGAGCTACTAGGATATTTAAGTGTTCCTAGGCTTTACCAATTTCTATAGGCGCTTCATCTATAACTACTTAAACGTCGCCCAACACCTATCTAACTATATTACGGAAGCTTCCTAAGACCTAACCTAAGGAGCAAAAAGCTTAAAGGCGGTAAGGAAGAAAACTAAAAAGGGACTAACTAAATAGTATAAGCTATGGTTATAGCCCAGAAAGGTTTAGGAGGCCTTTTAGGAACTTCGCGCAAAGTTTATAGAAGCTCTATTGCTACGGCATTTCGACCCAGATTAGCCATTAATAATAATCACTAATATATCGAATTTTGCCCTTATTAGTATCCTGCTATCCGGACACTACCTAGCTCCATTAAAAACTAGTAGCATTTTATAGTAGAAAATTCCAAGGACCTAAAGTTAGGTATTATACCCACGATAAGGAACTGCTAGCTATAGTTAACTACTTTAAATAGTGGCGACACTACCTTAAGCACGCGAGCTATACCACTCATATACTCTTAAATCACTATAATTTACGCTACTTTATAACTATAAAGGAGTTTACACCTTAACAAGCCAGATAGGCAGAGGAGCTCGCGTAATTTGATTTTGAGATTAAATATAAGCCAGGGGAAAACAACCCTACTAATAGACCGTCACAACGGCCAGACTATGCTAAAGGCTTTAAAACAGGAGAAGGAAAATAGATAATAGATATCTTACTCCCTATATTATAGAACAAGCTCCGGGTATAGGATACTTAAGCACCCACAGCTCTATATACCAAGTCTTAGGCGGTGTAAGCCCTATTAGTTTTTATTAACGTTTCGGTTAGTACCCGGTCCGTTACTAATAAGGGTCTGAATATACCTAGATAGGACATCCCTAATATATTCTTAGAACCTAGTAATACACTATCTCTAATTACTAAGCTATCCCTTTAAATAAATAGCAAAGCTATAGAGTAATTAGAACTCGGAGCCCTATAATAACTAAAGGACTTTAACCTTATAGCGGCCTTCCTAACGTACGCGTATTAAAGAGTTGTAAGATCTATAGTATCATCTAGTCTTATACTTAGAGCAGTATGGGACAAAATAGCTTTTACCTAGGAACTATCCAAAAGTTTAATGGATCTTATCTATAAGGTATAATAGAGGGACGCTTTCTATACCAACCTTAATGCGGAAGTAGACTAGAAATGTAACGGAAAGGAAGCTGCTAGGCGCTACTATTAGGAACTAGACCTAATGGGCCTACTATATAGAGGTGGTAAGGTTTAGGTACTATAAGAAGCAAATCTATAACAGAAGATTCTTATAAAGAATCACGATAATCCCCTAGGCGGCCACTATGGTTAAACAAAGATAGTAGAATTACTTTAGCGTAAATACTATTGGCTAAGGCTTAATTAGGAAGTAAAGGAGTATATCAGCCATTATAAGAAGTGTTAAGTATATAAGATCCGCAGGCACAAGCTATAGGGTCTACTTAAATTAGTTCCTCCCGCTAGTAAGCTATAGCGATATTACGCCATGGACTTTATCACGGATCTCCCGCTATCTAAAGATGGCTAAGGACGAATATACAATTTGGTTTTTGTACTTATTAATAGGTTTTTAAAGTACGTCTAATACCTTCCTATTAATAAGACGATTAACGTATAAGAGCTTACTAACCTAATTAAGGAGAAATGCTTTCTTAAAGTAGATTAGCTACACTCTATTATTACTAATAGGAGCAGCGTCTTTATAAGCCAATA
The DNA here is from genome assembly GCF_001692895.1 of Cenococcum geophilum 1.58. NCBI lineage: Eukaryota > Fungi > Ascomycota > Dothideomycetes > Gloniales > Gloniaceae > Cenococcum > Cenococcum geophilum. The sequence continues at coordinate 1,302,369 of NW_027137609.1, forward strand.
CTAGTTAAACCTATACTTCTATTTAAAGATAGACCACTAGTATAGTATGGCTTTCTACCTATAGACGGATGGGCAAACGGAACGCCAGAATTAGGAACTGGAGTCTTACCTACAGATGTATTTAAACTACTAGTAAGACAACTAGTATAAGCTACTTCTATACGCGGAGTACGCTTACAATTTAAAGCAATATATATTGTATAAGTATGCACCAATCCAGATTACCTACGGCGTTTAACTATTTAGGTTTAATAGTATACCCGACGATTACTGGCTAAGGCTGTATAATTAGTTATAGGATTCTACCGGGAAGTTAAAGGACATCTACTAGAGAGTATAAGGATACCTCTAGGAATAGGAGGAGTAATAGAAGTATATAAAGCAGAGCCTATAAAATGCCTAAGAGCAGTAGAGACTTTGGTATAACCGCAAGCACCAGGATAAGCATTTTGGAGTAGGTAATAAGGTTTTATTACGTTTAACAAATATTAAGACCCGTTAACCATTAAAGAAGCTTAATATAAGATACCTAGGTCCCTTCTAAGTTAAGGAACGAATTAGTAAGCTAGCCTATTATCTCTAGCTACCCCTATCTATAGCCTATATGCATCTAGTGTTTTATATAAACCTACTAGAGCTATGGCATAGACCACCGCTGGAAAAGAACTTCCGTCTAGGCCCAATTAAACACCCTAAGGTAGTGGGCGAGCGGTATAAGGTTAAAGCTATACTATACTATAAGTCTGTTAAGAACAAGCTTTAATTTAAAGTTAAATAGCTAGGCTAGCCCGCTAAGGACTCTATATGGAAACTAGAGGATCACCTTAATTATTACAAAGATATTCTAAAAGAATATTAGGACCAAGGTCCACAATCTGTAAGTTATAGAAAGCGCTCTAATACTACGGTGTCATCGCGACCTATAAAGAAAGCTCGCGAAAAGAGTAAATAGGTCAAATTAGATATAGAACGGATAGGCTCCGGAAACTATAGGGATAGGGCTACAGCCTAAGGCAGGACAGGTCCTTAGCCTTTTCACGTATATAGCATAGAGTTAATAGGGCATTTTACTAGAATTGCATTCCTATTCATTAATCTATACTAGGAACATTATTCCTAGGGCTTCCAAGCCCTTTCCAAAAGCCTTATAAGGCCTTCCCGAGCACCTAATTAAGGTCCTTAATTGCTACTATATATAAGAACGAATCCCAAAAGTCTAAACCACAAATGCCCAATCTAAAAAGCTACTACGCCTTATTATCATCAGGAGTAGGATTAGTGTCTATTGGGCCACTAAGTAATGGCTGACGAGAATAGGATCTAGATGCCTTGGTAGGTGTATAAGTAGGTATAAAAACAGGGGTAGGACGATGAGGTGTAGCTAGAGCAGAGACTCTTAAACGCTTAACACTAATATTAGGTCCAAACCAATACCAACGAAGCTCTTGCGGCGTAAGCTTATAGTTAATAAAGACACGCTTAAGCCTAGAATAAACAGAGACGTTAGCTAGCTGGCATAGTCTAGAACCACCGAGACCTTACTACGGCAACTGTTAGTTACTTATCCGCTAGGTACCTAAAGGGTAACCTACCTAATACCGTATTATATTATACTCTTTTAAAACTTAACGCGCATACGTAAACTCTTTCCTGTGGTAGACAGCGACCTTCTTTTTATTACCCCCATCCCGCACCCTATCCTTAGTATACCAACCTTGCTTTCGCATTAGGTATTACTAGCTAGCTTACTAGGAATTATGGGCAGTATAGATGGCTATGGCATAGTCTTAAATTCGGCTAAGTTATTTAGCATTTACGCTAGAATGAAAGAGAGCCCGGGCGATATAGTAGTTAAGGACATTAAAGGAACGTCGCCACTTAGGCCTAGGCTATTAAAGCTTAAAGTTAGTAATGGAAATCTATTAAAAATAGAAAAGCTTACCTTAACGCAACTGCCGCTCTTAGTATGTATGCATTAATTATAAGGACTAAAGGTATTAGATCTAACGCAGTGCGTTTTATTATAAGCCTCCAGAATCCTATTATTAGATTTCTAGTCTTTTAAAGACATATAGGCAAAATTATTTAGGTAGGACTAGCACCAGTTGCGAGTTAGCGGGGGTTAGGGTTCTATATGCAAAGGTAGGGCTAGGATACGCTATAGAATTTGCTTAGAAGAGCAGTTAGTAGAAGAACGAAGAGGTATATTAAATTGATGATGAAAAAGAAGAAAATCTTAATAATATATCAAAGATACGTCCAAATTGGATAAAGGTTAATGATAGGAAGTAAGGTATTAAGGAAAAGGATCAAGCTCAATAAGTAAAGTATCTTTATACTTTACCGTCTAATACCCTTCCGGTAAATAGCCGCAACCTTACCAATATAACTCCATTACAATAGCGTTATTTAGAAGGAAGGAAACACGCGTATAAGTTATTTAACTATCACTTCCTTATAAAAACTAACTACGCGGCCGGGGGAAGGCAATTAAGATGTTAAATTAAAGACGTATATAGGTTAAATTAGACCTAAAACGATACTATAGTATTAAAGAACAACGTCATAGACGTTCTTAACAATCGCATAATAGCTATAATTGCTATCGCGAAATGTCCCTAATTGCTAGGTAGTAGAGCTACGCCAAATATATAGCACAGGACTACTAGATTTAAAAGCATATACACCAAATCTTAAGAGATAAGTCTCTTTAACTAACTAATTGATACCTTAACCGCATCTAATAGCCTAAGGGCAAATGTGGGAGCAATATATTAGTGACGCAGAGGATTATAAGAAAAGGATTATAAGAAAGAATTATAGACTATATCTTAGCAGTTAAAGACGACGGCAAGCTAAGGCTCTGTACGTTAAATCCTATACTAAAAGGTTTTACGGAACTATACTAGAATACTAAATTACCTATAATACTTATAATTAATTATAGACCGGCATAAAGGCTTAGAAGCAGAGTTATATAAAAATCCCTATATTAGCCTAGGTAGTTACCGGCATACTTCTAGTAGGCTTCCAATAGGTCTCCTAGCAATCCTTATATCTTTTCTCCAGTTATATTTTTTCCTTATTAAGGTTTTTTAGGAGTTTAAAGCAGGGGTTAGATAGATAGATAATATACAGCGGCATGCCAACACCTCTCCAACATCTCTCCAAACCTCTTCCAGAACGAGCCCTTATAATCTCCCTACCGCAAGGTAATAACAATCGGGGGCCGACCGCAGGAAGGGGGGGGGGTAATATAAGGGATATTATTGCGGACACCTTGGGTTGCCCTTAGGATAACCCCCGGACGCCCCTTAGATAGTCGCCGGTCACGTACTAGAGGCACGTACCCGTAGTATATAGTCTCCACGATTCCAAAGGCCTTACCTCCTTAAGGATTCATCTCTCTTACCAATCTATCCTATTCCACAATCGTGTCCTTATAGCCCCCTGTCTATAAGATCCCCTTATAATAAGCTGCTATATAGGAATAGAGCAGCTATATATATAGCACTTATAAATTCTCTTTAAAGCTTTATACGCGGTAATATATAGGGCGTATATATACTCCTTAATTTTATTTATAAGGTACTATAGCCTAGCCCTAGCTGCCTAGGCTTCTAGGGTTATAATAGCGTAATTAGGGCCTTTATATATATACTTAAACGCATACTTTATAGTATAGTACCTTATATAGGGCTCTACGTTAATATACGTATTAGGGCGCTATATCTCTACTACTCTATATATATAGCTCTAGCTAGGCTTTATAAAGGTAGGGCTATTCTATAGGCGCTTATATAGCGGCTTATTATTATTTCTAACTATAGTTTCTTCTTAAAAGGTATAAGGGATCTAGAATCTATATATAGGGCGCAGAGGTACTATAGATAACAACGTTATATAGGAGCGGCTCCGCTATTAAGTCTAAAATATCTGTCTAAATAACTAGATTATTATAGTGCTGCAATAAAGTAGACTGAATAACTACGTTGTGGTATAAAGAGGGGAAGAAGGTGGAAAGGGGGTATTGTATATAAATAGTAGGGCCGGCCGCTAAGTCGCTAGTGGTGGGCTAGCTAATAGTAGGAAATAGTACGAGATAGTATAAAACAGTATGCGTTAGGTCAGTGCCGTAATAGTACTCCTTTCCCCTAGATGGTTTAGTCCCTAAACCGAATAGATAACTTAAAAATAGGCAGTATACGGGGTTGCCTATTTTTTACCGTAAAGATATTAGTTCTGCTTACCGCCCTTAACTAAGCTAATGGCGATTTTCTATGCCGGGCATAGAAAATCCTAATTGGTTAGTTTAGTAAGTAAGGTCGGCAGAACTCTATACCGCTACCCAAATTAATCCGCGTGGCGTTTCTTAGCGAGAATTTGGCTAATTAGATAACTTTAACCGCCGGTTAAAGTTCTATAACATCTTAACTACTACGAATTTTAATATGGTGGTCGGCCGCGACCTTGGCGTAACTTTTCCTTATCTTATACCTAGTCTAGGGGTTTTAGCTTCTTAGGGTGTTGCTTATAGAAGCGCTATATAGCTTATTTATAACCCTTTAGGTCTTCCTCTAGCTGCTAGGTTATATCCTTATAATATTTCCATTTAATCTTATAAGTTAGGCCCTAGGGGTCTTCGTTNTATATATTAAGGATTTTNTTAAACTCCTATTTNTCTTNTATATTGCCNTTATTATCTNTNTCTNCTACTCGTCCTTATATATTACGGCGCTCTATAATATTAATATTTGCTTAGCTAGGGATCTCTTTAGCAGCCTAGAGGCGGACCTTAGATATATAAAAGGATTTATTTACTCGGATGTAGTCTAGGAGGTCTACTATAACTACTCCTTAGTATACTGCGAGTACGGGGTATAGGCCGTCCCATTTATCGTCCTATTTCTTCTTAGGTTTATTTATCTTTATATTTTCTAAGCTAACTATAACTATATCGCCTTTATAGAATAACGCGCTCTTATCCCTATGGGTATTAGCATTATCTTTATAGTATTACTATAAAATCCGGGCTAGGGCCTTAAGCTATATTAATATCCGCTTAAAGCGGTTGGCTATAGAGCCTGCGCGGAAGAACTCCTTCTTTGCTTGTGCTGATAGTGTTAGTAGGTAGAAGCTAGCAGGCTTAATTCTAAGGCGAGGGTTAAAGCCATAGTTTGCAAAAAATGGGGAGATGCCTGTGCTCTTATTAACTTAGTTATTTATAGCAAACTTAGTAAGCGGTAGATAGTTAACCTAGTTATTCTATATAAAGCTAACAAAAGTATAAAGGTATTTATTTACGGTAGCGTTAATAATTTTAGTTTAGCCGTCTATTTCTAGGTGCTAGGCTAAGCTTAGTTATAAGGTTATCTTAAGGTGTTTACTTAGTTATCGCCAGAAGTTGCTAATAAATTATATACCGCGATTGGAGATAATTATACTTAGTGCACCGTAGAGCTTATATACGTTATTAATAAAGCTATTAACTAGCTCCTNTATTAAGAGTCCTATTANTANAATAAGGTGTTATATTTTAGTTAGGCGGTCTATAATAATAAGGATATATTTATATACCTTGCTGTGGCGTTAGTATACCGGCAGCGTTATAATATAGTTAATTAAGATATTGGTCTATAGGCGGGCGGGTAATTTTAGTAGCTTTAGGAAACTGGGCGGGGCAGAATAGGGGGTTTTAGTGCGAAAGTATAAGGTATAGTCTTTAACGAAGGTAGCTATGAACTAGGAGATTCCTAGCTACTAGTATGTTTAATTTAAGAGGTTAAGAGTTTTAACCCGGCTAGGGTAACTAGCGGGGCCGCTACTATAAGAGTGATGGGTAACTTCTAGGCGGAGGTCTAGGGCGTTAGGGATAAAGAGACATTAGTAGAAGTAGATCTATCTGTTAACGATACTATATTCTAACTTATTATAATAGAGTAATTTCCTAATCTTCTTTAGCTAATGGCGAGTTTTTTAATTACGTAGGGCTGCCATTATATCTCTTACGAGTTTGTTCTTCTAGTATCCTAGCTAAATTAACTTGTCTAGTAACTTTTTGGCTATTTTAGGGTCTAGAGTGGCTATAAACTCTATGTTATTAAAGTTACGGGACTTATATAGTAATTCTTTTAAGATTATAGGGTCGACTTTCTAGGGCGGTATAATAACTTAGGCTTAGTGGCGGAGGCGTTTGTTATCGGCATTCTTAGGCCTTATTCTTAGTAGCTGGCTTAGGGCGTTAGGGAGCGTAGCTTTACTGCCGGGTCTATATATAATTATAAAGTTAAACTATAAAAGGAACTCTGCCTACTAGACTTAGCGCTAGTTTAGCTGCTTAGTAGTTATAAACATCTATAGGTTTTTATAGTTAGTAATAATTTTTAACGGCTCCTTAGTCCCTTATAGCTTAGGACACCATTCCTCTAAAGCCTTAATAATAGCTAAGAGTTCTTTATTGTAGATTTTATAGTTATACTTTGGCGTAGAGTGCTTTACGGAGAAGAATGTAACCAGTCTTAATTTTCCGTTATTATTATACTGGGAAAGGACTCCGCTAGAAGCCTAATTTGATGCGTCTATCTCTACTACTGTTTTCTTTGTATAGTTATAGTATGCTAGTACTAGTGCTAAAGTAAAGGCTCCCTTAAGGGCCTTAAACGATTTAGCTTATTTTAGTCCCTATAGCTATCTAATATCCTTCTTTAGGAGTTTTATTATAGGTATAGCAATAGTAGAGTAGCCTTGGATAAATTGTTAGTAGAATTTCACAAAGCTAAGAAATTATTATAGTTCTTTAATTAATATTGGGTTCTTCTATTCCTATAGGGCCTATACCTTCTTAGGGTCTATAGTTATGCCATTAGTTGAGATAATTAAGCCAAGGTATTTTGTTTTAGTAGAGTAGAACTTAGACTTATTAATATTAATCTAAAGTCTAGCATTACTAAGTCTTTAGATAACTTTATTTATATACTTAGTGTACTTGGCGCGTGTTTTAGAAAAGATAAGGACGTTATTAAGGTAGGCAGTGTAGTAGTCGTTAAGGGCGTTATATAGAATATAGTTAATATAGTTTTGGAATATAGCGGGTGCGTTATAGAGGCTAAATAGTATAACTAGTATCTTATAGAGTCCGAACTGGGTAATAAATGCTATAAGCCACTTATAGCCCTCCGTAATCCGGATCTAGTTAAACGCAGTAATTATATTAAGTTTGGTAAAGTACTTAGCACTATAAAGTGCGTCAAGTATCTCGCGGATTAGTAGCAGTGGGTATTAATTCTTAATAGTGACTATATTTAGGCCTTGGTAGTTATAGTAGATTTATATACCACTACCAGGCTTAATAGCGAGGAGGAGTAGTATGGTAGCTGGTGAGGTTAATTTGCGAATAAAACCTTTATCTAGTATCTTATTAATCTACTTCTTTACACACCTAAGTTTAGTAGGTAAAAGTGGTCTATTTTTTTTAGTATAGGGCCTAGTTTCTAGGGGTGATCTTAATTTTATGGTCCTATGGTTAGTAAGGGGGCAGCTTATCTATATTTTTAGGGAGGAAGTGCTTAATATGTTTACTAAACTCCTTTAGTAGGCGTTATAGAATATCTTTACGGGTTAATCCTGGTTTGCCATTTAGGAATTTTTTAATATTAGTATTGACTATCTTCCGACGTAAAAGCTTGGGTTTAGTTTTTAGATTTATTTTAAGGAAGTTGTAGAAATAGGGGGGGAACGCTTTACGGGCTTCCTTTATTGTATAGTCGCCTTCTACTAGCCGGCGGAAAGACCTTTCTAATAGGTTTGGTACTTCTATTAGGCCTATAGGTAGCTCTTTAAGCAGCTATTAGTACTTATCTTGTTTAACTAGCTTTACTAGCTCCGCTATATAGATCCTTATTACCTTTACGTCTTTTTATTTACAGAACTAGGTGAAATTAATAGTATAAGTGCATTTAATATCGTCCAGGTTAGGGCGTATCTGGTTTTCTAGTGCTACGGCTAAGCTAGTACGGCTTAGTTGGCCTAGGGGGGCGGAAATAAGGTAGTAGCCCTATATAGTACGCGCGGGAGATAGGTATAAGGTTGGGCGTTACGGTAGTGCGGTTTCTATTATCTAGGTCTTAGTAGTTCTATAGCCAGTCCTTACTATAACGCGAGCTGTAGTGTGCGTATATAGCATATAGCTTAGTTCTAGGTGTTGGGCTAAGTAGCTAGGGTTTAAATAGTGCCTAGGTTGGGGTTAGATTCTTAATAGTAGCGGCGCGAAACGGACCTTCTTTCTTAGTCTTAGTAGGGCTAGCTAGCCCGTTATTTTAGTCTTAAGTATTAGGGTAGTCTAGTCTTCTACTATCTTGTTTCTTTATAGCTGTACGGGCTTCCCTTTATTAGGAACGTTTTTTACTATTAGGGCTTTATATATAGTCCTAGGCACTAGGCTTAGTAGTGCTAAGTATCTACATAGGGCGTCCCTACTAACGTCAGTTATCCCCTACGGGAGGCAGTGCCTAGAGTAGTAGTCTGAGTTAAAGCGGATCTTAAGTTTTCTAAAGCTAGGGTAGGGCTTATACTTCTGAAGCTAGGGCATACCTAAGATAATTAGGGTAGTGGGCGAGAGTTTAGTAATAAAAAAGAGCATGGCTTTAGTATGGAGGCCGATTAATATTTAGGTGGTGAAGTAGTCTATAATAAGCGAAGTTAGGATACCGTCTACGAGGCGCAGTGGCCTAGGTGCTAGCAGCTTCTTAGATATAACGTTATACTTTCTTACAATAGACTCTACGTCGGTAAATGCTATTATAGTACTACTAGAGTCTACTAGGCTTACTATATTAATATAAACTTAGGGGTATAGGTTATATAATAAGGAAAGTTAGGTTTAAATAAGGATTAATTTCTTATTACTGTTTGCTAATCTAAGATTAAGTAGCAGTTTACTAATAGAAAGGACTAATTAATCTAGTAATAGGGACCTAATCTTCTTATCTTCCTCCTTATATGGTTTAGACCTTTAAACGCGACTTAGTTTAAGGGTCTGCTTTTTAACGACTGGGGTATAGGGCTGTCTTAACGGGGCGGTCTAGTGTCCGTCTGGCTGGCGGTGTTAGTCTTAGTTTTAGTTGGGGTATAGGAAGATAATACCTCGCCAACGACATAGCCGTGTTCGTATTCGCTAGCGCGAAGTTACTAATGCTAGGCGTTATTAATGGGTTAAGGCTTCTATATAGGGTATAGTTTAGAGTAACTAAGCCGTAGGGTTAAAGGGGGGGGGTTATCCGCCGCGGCTATAATAGGCTCCACGGTCGCCGCGTCTATAATAGACTCTATGGTTGCCGCGTTCGCGGTTATTAGTTCGCATTATTTAATAGGGTGGTATTAGAACTAGGTTTACTGTCTTAGTAGGGTTATAGGCATCCTTCTAGTGGCTAGGTAGGCTATAGGTAAGGTACAGTCTATTATTAACGTGGCGCTTATACTCTATATCTAAGATTTTATTAAGGTCTATGGGTTCTCTAGTTACTGCTAGGGTCGGGGTTAATATAGGGGTAGGGGCTTAGGTAGGTAGGCGGTGGTTAGCGTTCTTCTTAAGGTTAGCTTAGTGTGTATAGTTCGCGAGGTTCTTAGCAAATATATCTATCTACTTACTCTAACCTATATAGTTACTATTATTAATTTTATAGGCAAGTCTAAGTGCTAGCTTTTCTATCTTTAGAGAGATAAACTTTTAAAGTAGGTCCACCTTCTATTTATTTGTCTTCTTGGCGCGGGTTATTAGCTTATTAAGCTCTCCCTTCTAGGACTAGTAATTACGCTCGCCCTAGGGGAAATAGTTAAGCTTATTCTTTACGACCTAGGTAGGTTGATATTAAGGACCTTTTATAGGAGGGCAGTTAAGGTCTTTAAGTATATCTTCCTTAGTAGGCCCAATTTTCTATGTAAGATTAGTTTGTCTTTAGCGTTCGTTGTGTTAAGCTCTAAGCCCTACTTAAATAATACTTATAAGGCCTACCCTATCTCTCAGAATAGTCTTCTAAAATGTAAAGGATCTGGGAACTTTGAACTGGGGTTCAATAGTAATATATCGCATAGTAAGCTACCGCGGTTATTATACGACGCTATTTCCATAAACTTAATAGTGAGCTTTAATAGGTGACTAAATATAAGCTAGGCATTTAGCCAGACTTTCCGGGTAACTTTACCTGACTAAAAGACGTAGCGGATCTTAAGATCCTCCGTTTTTGTCCCTGCCTAAGGTTACTATATTGTTATGAGGGGTTAATTGTTTTAGAACGGTAAAGTCTTTATTTGCCCTGGGGTTAAGTAGTTTCGTATCCTAGGAAAGCGATAAGCTGGTCTAAGGTTTTTCGTTGGTAGCTTGCTTATTAGGCGGTGTGGTTGTGTTATAGGTAGAGTACAGGCTGATAGGTTTGCTTTAATATTCAGTGTAAAGGACTCGTTGTATAGGTG